>NC_088709.1:36731575-36955021 GCF_963576615.1 Watersipora subatra
ACTGCCTCACAATTTCTCGGGTTGGGTGAAGGCCATCCTTCAAAAACCTAAGCCGAAAGCGATAATAACCTCTACTTCTCTTAAAAATGGTATGGTGCAAGAATGGTGTGCACAATCCATTGGAATCATAAAAAGCTGGGATATGTTTATTTTCGTCCACCACCATGCCCCTTATTACGCGAGAATTTTCAGCGTAATCCGCTGTTGAAATCTGACAACCATGACCTCCAGGAACACTGGCTGCCAGATGATCATTGTACACCCTAAAGTCCATTGGGTAAATTGTACACAATATAGGGAAGATTTTAAGACTACCTAGCCTATGATCCCATCTTTCAAAAATGCTCCACACCGTACCCAGGTAGGTTGTCATAAGTTGAGCCTCCCGTTTATTCTGAGTCCTATGAAGCCTAGAGAATCGGACTGGTCCTACATGAATGTATATGAAAGACCTCTGAAAATGTTCCCTTCTATCAAGAACATAGTCAATGACTTCCTGCCAACCTACCCCCGGCAAGCAAATGGTCTCCCATTGTGAGCTGACACCGTCTCTGACGATTGAGTTGCCAATTAGGAAATTTCTCATGCTAAAAAAAAACCACACAAAAGTTATATATTTAGCCTCTCAGGTGCCCTACTCACCGGGCCACTTCTGGTTGTCACCCTCCTGGTCACTGTTGGTGAGGCACGAGGGTCACAAGGTTGAACCTCCAATCTTCGTTGACTCTCTTCTGACCATCTCTCCGTTGTACCACTAATGCTTTCTGCATTTCCCGCTGGAAGATCTCTGGTGCAGAACTAATCCCAAACGGTAAGCGTTTGCATTTGTATCTGCCGAATGGCGTTATAAAGGTGGTAAGCTTTTGACTCTCTGGGCTGAGCTTCATTTGCCAGTATCCACAGTTTGCATCCAACTTTGAAAATTTTTCTGCTGACCCAAGCTCACTCAGCGTCTCCTCTGTTTTGGGTAATGGGTGAAACTCCCTTTTTACTGCCTCATTCAATTGGGTGAAATCGATGCATACCCTGATCTTTCCGTTCTTTTTTGGTACAACAATACAAGGTGCACACCAACCTGTCGGCTCCTCTATACGCTGAATTACCTCGAGTTTCTCCATTCGCAGCAACTCTTGCTTGAGAGGTTTTCTCCTTGCAGCTGCCACTCTTCGGGGAACTGTTTGAGCAAAGGGCTTGACATCATCTTTAAGTGTGACCACAACTTCATTTTGCATTGCGCCTAGTCCTGTGAAGACTTCCGGAAATTTCTCAACCCAGGACCTGTTTTCCTGTATTTCATGCAGAAACTTTATCAGCCCTAGTTTAGAGATAGCTGGCTTCCCCAAAAACGGTGTAACCAACCCCTCAACTATATAGATTGTCTCCATCACCTGCTTATCTCGTAGGTGAAGCTCGGCCGTTGTTTTTCCGGCTACGCTCAAATTGTAGTTGCCTGCTCCCCTCAAAGTTTTGGACGACTCCTCAATTTCTGGGAACATACTAGACAATGAACTTGGGACTGCGGTCACTGCTGCTCCAGTATCTACCTTAAATCTAATCGGCTGTTTGTTGACTAATATCTCAATAAACCATGCCTTATTAGTTTCTGTCATGGGGCTCCCGTTTATCACCTCTAGTCAATCTGATTCCGATCCGAGATATAAGCCACCTACATCAATATCTTCAACTTCATGAGCTGCTCTTTGCTTTCCCTGCCTTCCTCTGCATGCCTGTGAATTGGCCCAATGTCCCTTCTGTTTGCATACCCCACAAACTGATTTACGTGCAGGGCAGAACTCTGCCTTGTGGTTTCCTCTTGGTCAGTAAAAACATTTTGCAGTTTCTCTTTGATGCTTTCTTTGCTGTTGACCCCTAGGCTGATATTCAGACTTCCCTTTGCCTATCATATCTAGGTTGACCTCAGTCTGTCTATTCATCTTAGCTGATTGCTCATGATGACTGACATATTGTTTAGCTTTACTGATACATTTTTGCAAGTCATTATTTTCAAGGTCGATTAAGTATTCTCTCAGACGGTTGTCACTGACACCCACTATGATGCGGTCACGAATTAATTCTTCTCGCATGGTGCCGTATTCACATACATCAGCTTGAGATTGAATCGTAGTAATAAATTTGTGTATTGATAAGTCTCCTTGAACCAGACTGTTAAACTTGACCCATTCATACATAATGTTTTTTACAGGTTCGAAATGCGCATCAAAGTAACGTAACACATTCGTCAAGGTCTTCTTCTGTGCCTGTTGTTCCTCATTAAACACAAACTGATCATAAATAGGAACGCTCTCCGGACCCATCAACAACAATACATTGGCAATTTTCTCATCTTCGTCCATTGTACTGAATTTCTTTGCTTTCATGTAAATCGACAGTTGTCCCTTGAAAACCTTCCAGCTTGCTGCTAAATTTCCATCAGCCCATCTCAATCTCTGCACAAACCGGTCATCCTTAGAGTGATTGTCTTCGGCCATTATTGTGGATGTTCAACGCTCACCAGTGACCAGGGAGTTCAACCAAACTCAACCTAACAGATGGACACTGACGTACCACAGAGAAAATGCAGATCAACAATGGATTATAAGTATTAGAACAATCAAACTTGTTGCAATTACAACAATGTATTTTTTTGCCAGTCACTCAACCCAGTACTGCGTAAATAACAATGTGCTCTCTGAATTGAGAAAGGACCACACTAGCTACTGTATATTATTGTTTAATCCTTAACCTAAATGCTAATACTATTGTTCAAAAACACTGGTTCAACCTAACCTCGGCTGCCTCCTTTTTATTACACGTGTAAGTATTGACGTCCGCTATCTGACACCATGTGTACACCATGTGTGGACACCATGACACCATATATATATATATATATATATATATATATATATATATATATATATATATACTCATGCTACAGACAGTACTGTTTCGGCTATTGAAGCCTCATCAGTGCAGCTCAGAGCTTAGGCAAGGGACACAAATCCCATTACCAATGAGAGTTGATTTCCTGCCATGAAACAACTAGGTTGCCTCACAGACTTTAAGAAAATCAATGTGCTGGCACCAAATACATGTATATATATATATATATATATATATATATATATATATATATATATATATATATATATATATATATATATATATATATATATATATATATACAGTAGATGCAGTATGAACAGTCTCTTGCATGAAAGTGCTCAATATTAAAATAGAGCGATGTAAAATTGAGTAAAAATGAAAGTTAAAGTTAAGTATAAAACAACTTTATTACTAATAGTTTCATATTGCCATGCAATAATCATCAGATCATTATCATCAGATCATCATCAGATCATCATTATTGCCATGCAATAATCATCTGATGATTATTGCATGTTTATTGCATTGATTTATTGCATTGATTATTACTGATGTTTATATATATATATATATATATATATATATATATATATATATATATATATATATATATATATATATATATATATATATATACACATATATATATATATAAAAAAAAAAATTGTTTCCTCACCCCGGATACCCCGTATGGGTGGTAAATTCTGCTCTAACTCGGGTCTCCTACCAGAAACCTGGGAGTTTGAGCACTCGCCTCAAGATCTTAGCTGTTCCCAATAGCGCACTTTTCTGCAACTCACCTGAGTTGATTGTTGTTGGTATTTGGGCAAGCCACATTTTATGCGCCGGTGTTATTGCGCCCAGTGCCCCAATGACTACTGGGATTACGGTTGTTCTTACATTCCAGCATTTTTCAATTTCTTCTCCAAGAGGGAGATATTTTTCTACCTTTTCTTTTTCTTTGCTGGCTATATTGTAGTCATTGGGTACTGCTATATCTATTATAGTAGCCCTCTTGTTCTCCTTGTCTACCACCACTATATCTGGTTGGTTTGCTAGGACATGCTTGTCAGTTTGGATGTAGAAGTCCCAGAGGATCTTAGCGCGGTCATTTTCATTGACCTTACCAGGAGCTTCCCACCAGTGTTGTGGTTTATTAAGGCCATACTCATCACATAGACTTCTATACACAATACCTGCAACATGATTATGCCGCTCAGTGTATGCGTTTCCTGCTAGCTGTCTGCATCCACTGATGATGTGTTGGATGGTCTCAGGTGCATCTTTGCACAGTCTGCATCTAGGATCGTCTCTAGTGTGATAGATTTTCGTTTGGAGTTGCCTTGTTGGGAGCACTTGCTCCTGGGCTGCCATGATTAGCGACTCTGTATTGGCCGTTAGGTTTCCTTTGTTCAGCCACATATATGTCTGGTGAAGATCGCCAACCTTAGATATTTGTTGGTGGTAAGCACCATGGAGAGGTTTCATATGCCAGTCAATTTCCTCATCATCAGGGCGTAGGTCCGTTGTGAGAGCAGCCGATTGAAATTCAGCTAGCAAATTATCTGAGATGGCCATGGAGGCTGCATATGCTTTGATGCTTCGCTCCTCTTCTTTCACTGTCTGCTGTACACTTTTGAGTCCCCTACCGCCATCTTTCCTATCAAGATACAATCTAATAGTATCAGATTTTGGGTGGAGTGCTCCATGCATGGTCAGCAGTTTACGAGTTGCTATATCTGTTTCTTTGATGGCTTCCTCAGTCCACTTTATTATGCCTGCTGGATATCTTATTACTGGCAGTGCGTAGGTATTTATTGCCATGATTTGGTTCTTGGCATTGAGCTGGCTCCGTAAGACCTGCCGAAGGCGTTTCTTGTATTCGGTAATGGCTTTTTGACGTACCTCGGCTTCGTGGTTGATGTTGCTTTGCATAATCCCCAAGTACTTGTACCCTTCTTCTATATCTTTGATGGTACCATTTGGCATTCTTAGGCCATCTGTGAGCATAGAATGGCCTTTCTTAAGAATTAGCCTTCCACATTTCTCAATACCGAAGGTCATTCCGATGTCATTGCTGTATACCTGAGTGAGGTGTATTAGCGAATCAATGTCCCTTTCTTTGTTAGCGTACAGCTTGATGTCATCCATGTAGAAGAGGTGGTTTAACTTGGTGCCACTCTTAAACTGGTACCCATATTGAGCCTCCTCCAGCATATTGCTTAGAGGGTTTAGGCATATGCAGAAGAGCAGCGGTGATAAGGAGTCACCTTGATAGATGCCTCGCTTAATTTGTACACTCGCCAGCTTTTTGCCATTAGCCTCCAGTTCCGTCTTCCACTTGGTCATTGACATCTTGATGAATGCCACAAGAGCAGGGTGAACATTGTACATACTGAGGCACTCAAGTATCCAACTATGGGGAATTGAGTCATAGGCCTTTCTGTAGTCAATCCAAGCCATGGCAAGATTGGTTTGCCTTCTCCTGCTGTCTTGACAGACTGTCCGATCCACCAGTAACTGATGTTTAGCTCCTCGGGTGTTGCGCCCAATTCCTTTCTGAGCACTGGTCATATAGTTACTCATGTGCTCTTCCAGTTTGTCTGCAACTAATCCTGAGAGCAGTTTCCAAGTGGTGGGCAAGCGCGTTATTGGTCGATAGTTTTTGGGAATCGGCCCCTGCTTTGGATCTTTTATCAGAAGCACAGTTCGTCCTTTGGTCAGCCATTCTGGATGGTCACCTTGTTCTATTAGGTATTCCATCTGCTTAGCCATTCTAGTGTGAAGTGATGTCAATATCTTTAACCAGAAGGCTTGAATCATGTCATGGCCAGGTGCTGCCCAGTTCTTCATACGCTGCACTCTGCACTTGATGTCGTCTTTGCTGATGGTGAGTCCTTGCTGAGCCACAGTGTGTTGATGGCTCTCTTTAAGCCTCTTCAGCCAATTTGCAGTGGTGTTATGCGTGGTCTCTTTCTCCCAGATGTCCTTCCAGAACTTTGAAGTGCTAGATCGGGGAGGCTCAGACATTGGCCTCTGCAGTTCACCTTTGAACTGGGAATACACTCTAGATGGATTATTGGTGAACAGTTTGTTCATTCTCTTGTTATCTCGCTCTTTGGTGTACCGCTTCAGTCGTGCCGAGAGTGGGGGTTGCTCGGTTCAAACCCCAACAACTGCACTTTTCTGGTGGTCCTTAGACAAGACCTTTGCTTGTATAACGTCTACAACCTCTATGATGAGTGCAATAACCAAAGCCATGCCGGCTCGGGCGTCGCCCGGTCAAACAAGGTCCGCGCTGCCTGTAGCTGAACCAGGACAAGGCAGTGAAAAATGGGCTACTGGTTCAAAACGGATGAAATGGACTCGGACTGATAACACGGACCTCATGCAGTGCTACTTTATGAGTGAACCTCAAAAGTGGGGCTACATGGGAAGGATGTGTCAACTGTGGATAAACATGCGCCCTGAATTGCCACTAACCGCTAAGCAACTTGTAGCTCAGAGGAGTAACATAATCAAGCGGCACCTCATATCACAACTTGAGGTAGATGAAATTAGGGAAAAGTTCACCCAAGTAACCTCAACCAACGAGGAGTGCATATCAACACACACTGTCATGGATACACGATCATGTGTTGACTCACGGGCTGAAGAGGACATGCACTTGGACCTTGACCCAAGGGTGAAAGAGCTTGCGGAAAATATCATCAACAAGATGTCAGCTGCTAATGATTATGGAAGCAGGGTACCACTACGAAGAGTTAGCAAGGCCATACCTAAGAAGCTGTTAGAAGACATTAACATGGCACTGGAGTCGATCTCAACTGGATCAATCAGTGAGACTAATGCCTTAATCTACAGTACAGCAACCGTCATCTTGGAGGAGATGGATATTAAGCCAATGCCAACAAGGCTTCAAGCCATTCCATCCTGGCAGCTGAGGCTACAAAATAAGATCAAGGACTTGCGCAAGAAAGTTAGTAGGCTCAGTGAGAGATCTAACCACAGTTTGGAGCGTCCAAAAAGGGAAGCCACAATAGAAGCTCTAGAATATATATAGAATATATAGATATTATATATATATTATATATATATATATATAGTATATATATGAGTATATGCTCCCTTACTTCGGTTTGGTTGAGCACTCTGTGAGAGGTGCGGCACTATTAGCCTTTGTGCAAAGCTCATCACTTTTGTGATTTGAGCACTCTGGTGCCAGCACATTGATTTTCTTAAAGTCTGTGAGGCAACTTAGTTGTTTCATGGCAGGAAATCAACTCTCATTGGTAATGGGATTTGTGTCCCTTGCCTAAGCTCTGAGCTGCACTGATGAGGCTTCAATAGCCGAAACAGTACTGTCTGTAGCATGAGTATATGCTCCCTTACTTCGGTTTGGTTGAGCACTCTGTGAGAGGTGCGGCACTATTAGCCTTTGTGCAAAGCTCATCACTTTTGTGATTTGAGCACTCTGGTGCCAGCACATTGATTTTCTTAAAGTCTGTGAGGCAACCTAGTTGTTTCATGGCAGGAAATCAACTCTCATTGGTAATGGGATTTGTGTCCCTTGCCTAAGCTCTGAGCTGCACTGATGAGGCTTCAATAGCCGAAACAGTACTGTCTGTAGCATGAGTATATATATATATATATATATATATATATATATATATATATATATATATATATATAAACCTCAAAGCCTGTCCTCATTCTGTTGTTTGTCTGTCCAGTGATATCGATAAAGTTTTAGGTACAAAAAATCCGCTTTCTACTGGATTTGAACTCGGAACCTCTAGGTCTGCAGACAGGCGCTCTAAACCAGTGGTTCCCAACCCTTAGGTCACGGACCGGTACCGGTCTCTGAATCAATAGGTACTAGGCTGCACAAGAATTAATTTGTTATTTCTGTTTTATTTATTGTCTAAGTCTTGGACGATAATAAAGGGGGTCTTTCTACTTCCTCCACAGACTGTAGGGGAAGACAATTCTAAGTATAGATGGAAATTGCGAAAGATAATTAATTGTGAGCAGTAGTTGTTTATTATTTTGTGGCTGATAATTTTCAATTGACTCATCGAACATGTCTACTACACGTTCTCCTCACTCTTTTGTTATTTGCATTCATACTTAATATTTTTTTCTCATTCTAACAACTGTAGATAGAGTAGTTAGTCTTCCTATTATAGTCCCGATCTACGTCGAGCAGTTTTTTATTTTGAAGTCGCCTTATTCTCCTCACTAGGGCGCCAAAATTTAACCCACTTAGCGAAATGAGTAAGCAATAATTATTTTATTTATTGTTAATATTTAAACGGGGAAGGGTAGTTGGGTTGAAATAATGGGACATTATTATTTCAGCCTTCAGTTCACAGTAAAATTGTCAAGCGTTGATCATCGGTCCGCAGTTAGAAAAAGGTTGGGGACTGCTGTTGTAATCTACCAGACTATGTGTCTAATTGACCATATTCCGTACATTGTTTAAAATACTCACACTGCTTGGGAAAATACTAACACGCATGATCATTATGTAATGATTATTAAGCTGGCTTCACGCATGGCTTTAGCTAGTTAGTAGTTACTAGTTTACTAGGTAAGTTACTCAAATTTATTGGGTAATTATTGTATTGCCTGTGTACTGCCAGACAATCAGCTTGTCGTTATTACTATGCTAGGAGTTGAGTCCGTCCATCTTCATCTGAAGCCGTGGTGGGAGGTTGAGAAAAAGGATTGCACGAACCAGGCGTATAACTCGTGTCTTTCACCTTGGAAGTCTAACACATTAACAACTGCACCATTTATTTCTCATCTAGGGTACTAGAATTATTATATATACTTATTCTCTGTGCTTAATTGTGCTTTACACCTGACAATCTGTGAGAGTCCTAGTAATAATAATAATATTAAGGCTATTGATGGCTTTCCTAAAGGAAATAATTCGATGTTTGATACGAATAACAATACTATTCTATTACTCTATTCGATTACAATTCTATTACTCTCCATATGCCCTCTAGAATATATATCATGCCACTTTATCACATTTCTTTGTGTCAATTACACTCATATTTTATGTCACTTCCTTGCAGCTCCATGTATCTACTAGATTAAACCGTCATGTCACTTACTGACACCTCCTTGTGTCAACTAGATTCAGGTGTAGTACCATTTACTCACACTTTCTCTATGCGTCAACTAGATTCAGGTGCTATATCATTTACTGACACCTTGTGTCAACTAGATTCAGATGTCATATCACTTACGGACACCTCCTTTTGTCAACTAGATTCAGATGTAATATCATCTACTAACACTTTCTCCATGCGTCAACTAGACTCAGAGGTCATGTCACTTACTGACACTTCTATGTGTCAAGTAGAATCCAGTGTCATATCACTTACTGACATGTCAAGGTGTCTACTAGATTCAGGTATCATCCCGTTTACTGACATCTCCACATGTCAATTAAATTCAGAGGTCATGTCACTTACTGACGACACTTTCATGTGTCCTCTAGATTCAGGTGTCATGTCACTTACTGACATCTCCATGTGTCAACTAAACTCGTATGCTATTTTCTTATATGTTATTTCCTTTTTAAAGGAATACTGAGCTATGACTTCGTGAAGGCGAGGTTTCCCATAGCGGCTAGCAATGTTTGGCCAATTGTGTTCTCCAGACTCTCTGCGCTCTTCCCACTCATTGACCCCAAGTTAGTTGTTTACTGTTTCTTTTCTATTTGGATGTTAACTGTCTAGATGTTGTCATACTGACTGACTGCTGGCTGGTTAGACATCTAATATCTTTTCACATTCCAGTAACATGTATGCGATATAATTGTATATACATAAATATTAGATATATTGTATAAATAATATAATATAATTGCATATACAGTGCACCCTCAAGATACGATTACCCTGATATACAATTTTTTCACCTTACGAAGTCAAACATTGTGATATCTTCACTTCGCTATACGAATTTTATTTCACCATACGAATTTGAGAAAAGTTTCGCCCGAGTTTAAATTTGGCTGTCGGTGTGCTCATAACACACGTCAAAATAAAAAAGACACCGAAATATAGTTTGCCGAAAACATTCTTAGAACGTTTAGAAGAGACACAATGATCGACTTCTCTCATGTCCGCGTGGAGAATTTTGTCTAAAATACACAAGCGAGAGCAAATATTCATTTGTAGCGTTATTATAGCTTTCACTATAAACTTTTAAGTCACCATACGTATATAACTACAACTATCTACATTTTATTTGTTATCAAAGAAATCTGAGACCGATACAAACGTTACAAAATGAAGGAAAAATGATTTCTATGTCAACAAAGTTGGATGTCGTAAATAAGAAGGGACCCGTATTATTAACATTGTCAAGGAATATGATCGCAACCAATCAGCATTTGCAATTATTATTGAAACAAGAACTACATTAAGCAAGCATAAGAAAGAGCTTCCGTACTGAAGATTTGAATGAGCTAGGTCATGCACGTGATCAGCATTCAAAAAGAGCAACCATTTAGTAAAGGCAAAAATGTGGAAGATACAGAAAATCCCACCTTTGCAGAAATATTTCAAGTGTTTAATTTACTGATGTGGACTGGTACATTAAAACAATGCATGTATAATATATATTATTTATCTCTTGTGTGGTATGTTTTTCATATTTTATTCATTTCGCTTCTCTTTGATTTTATGTTATATTTTCTTGTTTAACCATGTCTTTGCATGTGGACTTCTACGTGAATATATTTCATCGTATGTATGTAACTCATATAACTAGCTACTCAAGATAGTTGACGCATCTACATTACTTTTTGAAACTTGCTAAAGCTCTCTACCCCCCATAGGGTATAAATACGTACAAACTTTGTATGTGTGGTTACATTGATTCTTGTGCACATTTCACACAAGACCAACTACTGTAACACATTCTCTGGATCCTTTCACAAGCGCTAGCTAGCAATTTTCCGCATTGCAACATCAATTCTTTCGTAGAAAAATTGGACAGGAATGGACAACTTCTTTTAGCCTTCTAAAAAATTCCAATTCATTACGTTTTAAATTTATTTTAAAGTGTACAGCACCATAATTAGCATTGATACGTTTTTGCCTCCTCTCTGCTTTACCCGCTACATGTACCAGCTAAAGCCACGTTACTCCAATGGTATGTACGTCCAGTATAGAAAACAATTTTATTTTTCTTTTCGGTAGCCATTAAATGGTCAAGTGTGCGAGAGGCCGCTTTCTATAACTGCATCGCTCGGCCTCATTTCTTATTTTAATGAGGCCGAGCGTTAGACCTCGCTCGGCCTCATTGAATTAGGTTGAAAAAGGTTTCAACCAGATAGGCTAAAGTTTATAGTGAAAGTGAAGATAGGAACTGCTGAAGGATAAAATTTTGTGATAAAAAGTTGAAATTCAGTAAAATAGTTCAAAATACATACTAAAACTTAGTTTTAAGTGTAGGCATAGCAATATAAACTTGAAGTGAATTCAAAGATTATGTTATGCGTACCTTTTGAAGGCAAGAACTCCTTACCGTACGTACTATATTTCGTACACACATAAATTTGCGTTTTATTGCAGATCATAACCATTAAAATACACTAAATACAATACAGTTACTGTAGGTAACTATAATTACTGAAGTTAACATACTATTTTGTTGCTAATTGTCAATATGTACACATTTTTATAAAAAAAAATTGACGATTTTCACCAAGGGGTGTTTGCATTGTATAATTACAATGGTCTCTATACCCCGATATACAAATTTTTCACCATACGATGCCAACCCTGGAACGAATTAACATCGTATCTCGAGGGTGCACTGTACATCAATACCTGCATATTAACATCGTATCTCGAGGGTGCACTGTACATCAATACCTGCATATTAACATCGTATCTCGAGGGTGCACTGTACATCAATACCTGCATATTAACATCGTATCTCGAGGGTGCACTGTACATCAATACCTGCATATTAACATCGTATCTCGAGGGTGCACTGTACATCAATACCTGCATATTAACATCGTATCTCGAGGGTGCACTGTACATCAATACCTGCATATTAACATCGTATCTCGAGGGTGCACTGTACATCAATACCTGCATATTAACATCGTATCTCGAGGGTGCACTGTACATCAATACCTGCATATTAACATCGTATCTCGAGGGTGCACTGTACATCAATACCTGCATATTAACATCGTATCTCGAGGGTGCACTGTACATCAATACCTGCATATTAACATCGTATCTCGAGGGTGCACTGTACATCAATACCTGCATATTAACATCGTATCTCGAGGGTGCACTGTACATCAATACCTGCATATTAACATCGTATCTCGAGGGTGCACTGTACATCAATACCTGCATATTAACATCGTATCTCGAGGGTGCACTGTACATCAATACCTGCATATTAACATCGTATCTCGAGGGTGCACTGTACATCAATACCTGCATATTAACATCGTATCTCGAGGGTGCACTGTACATCAATACCTGCATATTAACATCGTATCTCGAGGGTGCACTGTACATCAATACCTGCATATTAACATCGTATCTCGAGGGTGCACTGTACATCAATACCTGCATATTAACATCGTATCTCGAGGGTGCACTGTACATCAATACCTGCATATTAACATCGTATCTCGAGGGTGCACTGTACATCAATACCTGCATATTAACATCGTATCTCGAGGGTGCACTGTACATCAATACCTGCATATTAACATCGTATCTCGAGGGTGCACTGTACATCAATACCTGCATATTAACATCGTATCTCGAGGGTGCACTGTACATCAATACCTGCATATTAACATCGTATCTCGAGGGTGCACTGTACATCAATACCTGCATATTAACATCGTATCTCGAGGGTGCACTGTACATCAATACCTGCATATTAACATCGTATCTCGAGGGTGCACTGTACATCAATACCTGCATATTAACATCGTATCTCGAGGGTGCACTGTACATCAATACCTGCATATTAACATCGTATCTCGAGGGTGCACTGTACATCAATACCTGCATATTAACATCGTATCTCGAGGGTGCACTGTACATCAATACCTGCATATTAACATCGTATCTCGAGGGTGCACTGTACATCAATACCTGCATATTAACATCGTATCTCGAGGGTGCACTGTACATCAATACCTGCATATTAACATCGTATCTCGAGGGTGCACTGTACATCAATACCTGCATATTAACATCGTATCTCGAGGGTGCACTGTACATCAATACCTGCATATTAACATCGTATCTCGAGGGTGCACTGTACATCAATACCTGCATATTAACATCGTATCTCGAGGGTGCACTGTACATCAATACCTGCATATTAACATCGTATCTCGAGGGTGCACTGTACATCAATACCTGCATATTAACATCGTATCTCGAGGGTGCACTGTACATCAATACCTGCATATTAACATCGTATCTCGAGGGTGCACTGTACATCAATACCTGCATATTAACATCGTATCTCGAGGGTGCACTGTACATCAATACCTGCATATTAACATCGTATCTCGAGGGTGCACTGTACATCAATACCTGCATATTAACATCGTATCTCGAGGGTGCACTGTACATCAATACCTGCATATTAACATCGTATCTCGAGGGTGCACTGTACATCAATACCTGCATATTAACATCGTATCTCGAGGGTGCACTGTACATCAATACCTGCATATTAACATCGTATCTCGAGGGTGCACTGTACATCAATACCTGCATATTAACATCGTATCTCGAGGGTGCACTGTACATCAATACCTGCATATTAACATCGTATCTCGAGGGTGCACTGTACATCAATACCTGCATATTAACATCGTATCTCGAGGGTGCACTGTACATCAATACCTGCATATTAACATCGTATCTCGAGGGTGCACTGTACATCAATACCTGCATATTAACATCGTATCTCGAGGGTGCACTGTACATCAATACCTGCATATTAACATCGTATCTCGAGGGTGCACTGTACATCAATACCTGCATATTAACATCGTATCTCGAGGGTGCACTGTACATCAATACCTGCATATTAACATCGTATCTCGAGGGTGCACTGTACATCAATACCTGCATATTAACATCGTATCTCGAGGGTGCACTGTACATCAATAC
Source organism: Watersipora subatra (assembly GCF_963576615.1). Taxonomy (NCBI): domain Eukaryota; kingdom Metazoa; phylum Bryozoa; class Gymnolaemata; order Cheilostomatida; family Watersiporidae; genus Watersipora; species Watersipora subatra. Next base: position 36,745,663 of record NC_088709.1, read on the forward strand.
CTGCATATTAACATCGTATCTCGAGGGTGCACTGTACATCAATACCTGCATATTAACATCGTATCTCGAGGGTGCACTGTACATCAATACCTGCATATTAACATCGTATCTCGAGGGTGCACTGTACATCAATACCTGCATATTAACATCGTATCTCGAGGGTGCACTGTACATCAATACCTGCATATTAACATCGTATCTCGAGGGTGCACTGTACATCAATACCTGCATATTAACATCGTATCTCGAGGGTGCACTGTACATCAATACCTGCATATTAACATCGTATCTCGAGGGTGCACTGTACATCAATACCTGCATATTAACATCGTATCTCGAGGGTGCACTGTACATCAATACCTGCATATTAACATCGTATCTCGAGGGTGCACTGTACATCAATACCTGCATATTAACATCGTATCTCGAGGGTGCACTGTACATCAATACCTGCATATTAACATCGTATCTCGAGGGTGCACTGTACATCAATACCTGCATATTAACATCGTATCTCGAGGGTGCACTGTACATCAATACCTGCATATTAACATCGTATCTCGAGGGTGCACTGTACATCAATACCTGCATAACTTGTCCCTTAAAGATGAGCTTACACAAAGTGTTAGTAGATTTTATCAGAAAGTATCGGTATTTTTCTATCATTCGTAATTGTTTTTGATGTTTGAGGCGATCTGTCTGCCAGGATGTTGCAAGATTAAAATCGACTAGACTTGATCAAAATGCTCAGATTCAAATGAAAATGTGATTATGATGTCTATAGTTGCACTTTGGCAAAGATAAATAGAGACGCATGACTCTGCAACTTGAACACAATAGCCAATATCAATAATGAGAGAGAAAGGCAGCAGCGCAACTAATGACGTCATTTTGGCTCATATTTTTTTCTGAGTGTTTTAAAATTGATCAAGTTTTATCGATTTTAATCTTGAAACATCCTGACAGTCAAATCAATTCAAACATCAAAAAGGATCACAACTGATAGAACAATACTGATACTTTTTGTAAAAATGTACTAAGATTTTGTATAAGTTCGTCTGTCAAAAGCTTGCGCAAAGTGAGAATTTTTTTGGGAAAGTATGCAAAGTGAAGCATCCAAATACCCTGACTGATTATATTGGTGAAGTACCATCAATTTAGCTCCAAATTATTTTCTCAAACGCGTTTTGGCACCCGACCTTTTGGCACCACATATTATTATTACTGGCCGACCTAATTGCTGACTTGCCAAAGTCACTTTTAAAATTCGTTTGTTTAAAATTTGTTTGCTGATTTTTTTACCCATCGGCAAATATGGAAAAAACCATGTTGAGCAAAATCGATTAATATCAATTTTGTCATAATTGTGTCACCAACATATTTTAAATATTGCTAGGCAGTTCGCAGAAGGAGAGACTTTGGATTATTTGCTAGGCTTAGAACATAACTGCGGAAATTCATTGGCAATAGGATTTTAAATATTGGGCTATTAGCGAATTAGTGTATTTATAATAAATGTAATATTTGTTTTTCATTCTACTGTGCTAAAATGATTCTTTTGTTTCTGTGTTAAGTCGTATGAGGCCAAAAATGAAAATAGAGCCGAAATATTGGCGCCGAAGCATCAGTGCCACAGTGGTGGCGCCAAAACCAGCATACCCGTACCATGACATGTTGCTTGGGCTAATAACAACCGAGCAATGACATGCTTAGATGAAGTTTCATCGTCAAAGCATGTTTAAGTTTATCTAAATTGGTCTAACACAGAGAAACTGAACATAATAGCAGTCATGCGAATGACTGATTTATCAGAGACAGTTGAAAACTTGAAACGGCCCAATGGCAGTCCAGGCAGAGTGTGATTCATTACAAGTGATTATGTCTTACGACTTTATTTAAGAGACAATTAAGGCCGTGTTAAATAAAGTTCTAGCTTGTTCAAATCACCTTTATTTAATGCAGTCTCAGGTTTTATGGCTGAGTGGTATTATTGGTGATATTATGTGATATGAGAAGTGAAGGCATATCATTCTGTTTGTATTAGATTAGATTTATATTTGTATAAGTGTTTGATAAATGTTTTATTTTAGGTTTAAATCCATCTAATATGCTAGTATAGACTGTACTCCATACCACCTTCATCTTTGTTCAGCTATTACGCCAGTATAAACTGTACTCTATATCACTTTCATGTTTGTTCAGCTAATATGCCAGGATATACAGTAGTCTATATCTCATTCATGTTTGTTCAGCTAATATGCCAGTATATACAGTAGTCTACATCACTTTCATCTTTGTTCAGCAATGCTGAAAACGATCAACGATCTTCCGAGCTTCTACGGGGCAGCAAAAAAATCACTAACGAGTGGGATGTATACATAAATCTCTGGCACAACTACATTGTGTTTGGATGTCGCTTAGCACCTTCGGGTACAGCGCTGCTCGCCAACCAAGATGTAAGGTAAGACAACTCTATCTTACACCATTTAGGCAGGAGAGGCAAAAGTCTTTTCACTTTGACTACGGTACAACTAATTTTGTTCTCCAATTTCCTACGTTAAATTATATTACATTATTGTACATTTCCGTATGACTTGTGATATTACATTATCTTAAATGATATTATATTAAAATAGATTATGTTTATATTAATTATGAATGCCTACATCTTGCTTATAATTTAGTGACAATAAATTAGGTATCTGGAGAAGAATTTGTAAAATTCTGGTTATGTTCCTGTGGACTTTAGGAACGCCAGAGTGTTAGCGGCTTTTGACTAGCCTTTATACCAAGGGGTTGTTACATATTTGCCACTTGTTTTCAAGCGACCATTTTGTTCTACGATGAAGCTGTTTTTATCATTACTTTCAGTGGACTCTCTACTGTTAATGAACTTTGAGCTTATACTCGATTCTATACCTTGAGTAATTTTTATCATATGACCTTGACATTTTTACATTACTGTTTTGCAAGTGCAACTGAAGCTGAAGATGACAATAAGTAGAAAAAAGCTAAAATATAGCAAATAAAATAATAATGCAGTAAATGAGGTAATCTAGTTTAAACTTCAACTGTTGTCCTATATCTCCTCTATCGCTAAACCTGCACTTTTGTTTTCTCTCCAAGACAAATTAACAATAAAGTTTTTCTAGTTGTTGATTTTTCATTAATCGATTTTTCATATATCCTTTAAAAAACACTCGCTTTATTAATTATATGTAATTATTTATATCGTTTGTTAGAATCTTGTAAGCTTTTTATATTGTTTTACAAAGTAAATGAATCACAGTATAATAGAAGATTATTTGGTCCAACTTATGAAGGTTTTAAGATACGATGCAGGCTCTAGAATTAGTTAAATTTGTATTCACAGAGATTCCACGGTATAGTCTGTTCATAATTCATCAGTTTTACTATGTTGAAGCTTGGATAAATTATTCTGTATGACAACTTCTAACAACTCCAGATGTAAAAGTTGATTTTAATAGAGCTGTAGATTGTTGGGATTCAACTGTATATTAAAGATGTAGTTGCGTCAAAATTTAAGTTGATTTTAAAAGAAAGCATTTTTTTTTCTCTATCAGTTGATATGTTGTTTGTTGTGTTACGTGATCGCATTGCCAAGATATTTGAAGATTAAAACCGAAAAAATCTGATCACCGTAAAAACGCTCAGGCCACAAAAACGTGCCCAGCCTCGCCAAAAATGATGTCACGCGTTTGGCAACCTCTCTCTATCTCTCGTATTCACATCGGCTATTTGCGATAAAAGTCTAGTCTTACGCGGCTCTATTGGCATATATCTTATTTTGTATTTGCTCGTGTTGGCTAGAATAAAATTTTAAATCCTGCTACAGATGCATTATTATGAATGTTTAAAAGGCCTCAAATAACGAAAATTGAAAGTTTGTTCTACTCACTTTCTCCAAATGTTGTGTAAACATTTGGGTACCGACTACCAATTCTACCGGTCTACGGTAATTCTGTCTAGTCACTTTATGTAGAACGCGGTCTTTGTATCAGCACAGTTCTGCAGCTACCCATATAAACGATATACAGCCTCCCATAAGCCGCGCCCACATTATGTCGCCTATTACCTATTGCCTACATACTAGTTTCTTACTAGTTTCTTACTACTAGCAAGCCACCTCTTTGAAAAGAATATAGACAGGGATAGAGTTTTAAGGATGAGAAGTCTGCTGCAAACTGGATTTGAACTCACATTCTCCAGTTCTGCGGACACCCATATACCATATCAAATTCACTACAATATTCTGCAAATCATGTTTTGCATTATCTTCAACAATATTATTTTATTATATAATTTTTACAAACAAAAATATTTTCATCTCGGCATAAAGCTTTTATTAAAAATATTCATCAAGTCGTGGCCACTCACATAGTATTAGCTGATACAATAAGACAAATTCATTTACTGCAACAAACTCAAACAAAACATCATGGTTTATGCAGCACACATTCAAGTCTCTCTTTACCCTTTATGGCAGTTTTCACACTGACAAAGCTTCTTCGGCTGGTGGGACGACATAAACATTCTGTAATCAGTAAAACAAGTAAATGTAAACAAAGTAGATGCTATAAATATGTCATTCATAGATATGTCATTCTAAAGCGTATCTATTGACAGCTTCCAAATTGGGAGTTAAATAAATTGCGAGTGTAATTTTAAAAACGAATAAACATTTAATAAAGGCACAAGTACGCCAAGCCAACGATTCGAAGCTTTGGTTCTGGAAATTAAAGATTTGCAATGATCAATCGATTTTACCCACTTCCTACGTGTGAAAATAATTTGTAATCATGACTCTAATTTACCAAAGAAAATTCGAAAAAAATATTATAGCTAGGTAAAACGGCAGATAAGCTATGAAACGATGATTGGAGATAGCAGAGAATTATCATTTTATTAATTAGTATATGTATTTATGACTATAAAAAATATTACATTTACTAAAGTATAGAAGACTCTAAGTTAATTTACCTCCATTCTGTCTTCTTCTGCAGCAAAACGCTGCTGACGCCTGTCAGCTTTGGCCATAGGCTGTCTACTCTAATCTTTTACTAAACGTTGCTCAGATAACTCTGAGTAGCGGTCGCTCGAACTTGAAGCCATTTTAAAACTATGTATAACTTAGTAATTGTTGAAACGCGTTGAATCAGTAACGATGAGCATGAATTCTCTAGCGATGAGAATCTTCGAGATCACAGACAACGCGTTTTACGAGTGATAACATTTATTACGGTCTATATAAAAATTTCGCGATTGTGATTGGCTAACGAAGCGACCTCATATTTATCGCTCGTGGTTTCGTTTCAGAAAACAAGCTAGTGACGTCACGAAATTGGTCCCCGCTGGAGCGTGAGCTTTTTAAAAGAGGGCCTCATTCAAACGCATTTATCTCTGGACAGGGTTGGTCTACAAAGACAAAAATGGCATCAAATTGTAGCTGATGTTTTAGCCTTTTATGGGTCATAATTTTATTTTTGACGCAACTACATCTTTAAGGTGATAAATTGACACCTGCCATTTTATGTGTATGCTTTTATTGGCACTGCCATTGTTGGCATCTGCTAATGATGGCACCTGCTATTACTGACACTTGCTATGCTGGCAACCGCTGTTGTTGGTACCTGCCATTGTTGGCACTTGCCACTGTTGACACCTGCCTCTGTTGGCACCTGCCTCTGTTGACACCTACCGTTGGCGACACCTCATTACCACCTGCTATTGTTAGCAGGTGGTAAAATAGTAAAAACTAGGAATAGTCATTTACTTGAAGTTTTATACATTTTAATTGCTAGATGTTAGTTCACCTGTTAGTGCTGCTTGCATTACCAGTAACCATTTTTAAGGTTTGGAATTTAAAATATTCACAATTTCGTTTTTGTTACAGTATGTTTATTTTATTTTTATTTGAAGTTCATATACTCTCCTCCACATGGATCCTGGTAGCCTTATGAGCAATGCTTATAGCATTGTGTACGACATAGGCTACAGAATTATTAGCTGTTTCATTTGTATCCCTAATATAACATGTTGCAGTTTATCAATGGACAGCACTCAGTCTGCTGATGTCCGTCCAGGGTCAGCATCCGGCAGCATCTCAGAGACAACCCGTGACCTATTTAGAATGCTCATTCCACTTCTCAAGTGCGAGATTCTTGATCTCAGGGAATCGTGCATTACTGCTTTAGGGAGGTGCTCACCCGAAGCCCTTCAGTAAGTTTTGTAGAACTTAGGCTAGACTATGAATATCCCTCTATGCTTGTTTGAAGTTCCACGTTGTAGTGTTTTAGAGCAATCTTAAATGCTGAGTGCTCTGCGGAATGTTTCTTTGGTCATCAGAAACTTGAAAATATGACGAAACAGAATTAAAACAATTATTGTTTTCAACAAATAGACAAATTACATTTTCAGCACATTGGGACCAATCTATATATATATCTCAAAGTGTGTGGATCTGTTTGTCTTCGAGCTATAGCTATTAAAATCTTGGAATAACGAATCCGTACCGAATAGGATTTGATTTTGGACCCTTTCATTCACCAGTCCGACACCGCACCCATTAGACCACAAAGACTGATTTCTTTGATAGCTGACATATGTAGATATATCAGAGCAAATACCCAACGACTTTCCGTACTAAACAGGGTGATTGCTTGACGTGAGACGAATAGCTCTCTTTAGTAAACTTACTAAAATTTTCCATTGGCAATGTGCCAGGCTAATAGCAAGTGGCAGGCAACTCTCATTACTTTTCACTGTTTATAAGCTGATTTTTAATACCCGGGCAACGCCTGGAATCACAGCTAGTCATCTATATATATATATTTTTCAGTGTTGGTGAGCCGTTCCAGCTATAGCTATTATAGCGCACGCTGATTATTTTATCGATGCTGCCACGCGTTGCGCTGCCTCTTTTAAGAAATATTTTTCGTAAGGTTTGATTACTATATTTTGGGTCAAGGCCACTTCTTCTCGTGCGGACAATTATATTGTCTCCAAATATATTAAAAGATCTGTATCTATTATCTATCATCAATCGCTATATATATTAAAAGATATACATCGCTGAACTATTCAATTATTACTAGCTATTCAATATCCAATATCCGTTATAATAAAAACGATTCGTGAAATTTTTGATAAAAGTTTGGAGTTTACTAAAATACATAATAAAACTTCCTTCAAGTATGTGTTTAGTAAACCAAATTCATTCAAGTTAGATTCAGCGTTTACGTTACACGTCTGTCTCGAAGGTAAGAACTTTCTATGTAGTATATTGTAATGTTATATTATCTTGGAGATGATAGCCACAAAACGCACTAAAGTCATTGTAGGTACTCATAATTACTAAGGTTAACATATTATTTAGTTGCTAATTTTTAATGATGATGATTTTTATCAGGAGGTGATTGCATTAGATAATGACTATTATATTATATTTTTTCTTATAATCATAGCGAAATAGACTATATTAAGCTATTACTTGCTTATGACTTCACATTTACATTTACCATTGCATTTACCATTACGAAAGACTTCTTTCAAGTTATAAAATTTTAAGCTTACAGATGCTTGAAAACTTTTGCAGTTGTTTTATCTATTTTTCAAAACCACAAACCTTCACAAAATCTTTTCCTCATGATATAAAGTTTGAAAGTTACAGTTGTTTGACAAAGTTTGAATATCTTTACAGTAGTTTTATTTTCTCTCAAATTATTTCAACTACACAAAACACTTTTTTCAAGATATGTAGTTAGAAAGTTAAAATGGCAAATGTAGTTAAATGTTGTATCCAAATTCGTTTTTTGTCCAAAGACTTTTTATTACCCGGACAATGCTGGGTAGCACAGCTAGTGCTATATATTTAAACTATGATATTCTCGTGGTATTCACAGCATATGTGTAGACTATTGCTCATTAAAGATATAGAGAGCAAAGCAATATAGCTTTATAGATTTTTTATATGCAATTTTTTCTTCCTGAATGCGTTGTTTTTCAAATTTCATGCTTTTTAAAGACAAAAGATACACCTTTTTAGTCTGATTTATGAGGAATGATGGTAACAATCAACCATTTCTGGCTCTTATATTCATTGAAGATTTTACTATTTTGTGTTTAGTTTGACAATGAGACTTATTGTGAGTGTTGTGCAAGTATTGCGAGGAGGAAATCTTGGATCATCGTAACGATGATTCGAGAGCTAATCTTAATCATTAGCGAGTAGCGCTTCAGTAAGTTATTTCGCAATTTTGCAAATTTCTTTGCAATATTTTTATATCAGTGAAATATTGAAATACCCAGTAGTTCAAAGGACAGTTTTGCAAAGTTATATGTATAACATTAGGAATAACTTGAGTAGCTGTTAAATCTTTCTCTTTGGACATCCAACTTTTGTATCTACGATGGTGAGTAGTATGGGATTGACAGTTGATCTGCCTTGGTCCTAGAAGCCTTAGACAGATGATTGTTTTTGCTATCCGTAACATAGTTGTTGATGACATGACTTGGCTTGACATGACTGACAGTGTTTATTGAAAGTGACTCAACCTTGTTGTTAAACTTAAGTATAAGTTAATTTGATTTTCGTAAAGTTGAAACGAACTTTTCTTTTAATGACATTTGTTCGATTGACACTTGCTATGAATGTCTTTCTGTCCTGGCATGTCGAGGACACTTGTCTTTAGCTGTCAGTGCTTTCATGTTCGAGTGGCACTTTGCAGTGAACTCTGTGATGAGCTCATGCAGACTATCAAAGATATGATAGACAGAAAACAGGAAAGTGTAAGGTGACGGAAAAAGAAAGACTCTCTTAGACTGTATGTGGCAAAACTATTTCATCTGATGACCAGCAACAAGATTTTTGCACACAGTTGATATTCCTATCTGCATTTGCTTCTCTATTCACAGCCTCTTTTTAGTTGATCTCTTGTACTGTATTTGTGGTGAGATTAATTAACATAAAGTTTGAGTTAGTTTCTTCTGTTATATTTGTCTTGAATCGTCATAAAGATTTCTATCAATTTTGGTACCATTAAAAATTGAACTTATTTCCTCCTGATTTTCCTCGTCGATCGAATCTGCACCATATCACAAACTGACACATTGAATAGTTGCATTTGTATTTAGTCATAACAATATATAGAATGCTATTAGCTGTAGACTGATCTCTTAAGTAGTTCGTGGCATATTCAATATTATATATATATATTATTAAATAATTGAACCAACTGGCTTGTGAGAAAAGTTAGTTTGTGAGACATTATTTAGAATTTTTATTTGTAAAAGCTAGAATTATGTTTTATGAGTGTGGGCTGCTACTAATAAGGGAAGAAAAAAAAACGGGAGGAGGAAGAAGTTTTCAGCAAGATATGTTGAAAACTGATAATAATAAATAAATCCACAAAATCGCATTAATAATGAATCGATTACATTATTAACAATCAATTATTTTATTGTCTAGCTCCAAAGCTTTTCACTTTTTTTGTTAAAACTTTAAAAGCAACACTATAGAAATAATCAATAATGGTCTCAGGCTAATTATTAGCCTGATAGGCTAATTATAGTAGTTCATTGTATACTACAGTCTTTACACTTCTGTGTACCTATATAAAAAACGGTTTGCAGGTTTTGGGTCAATTGTTACGTTTTGCAAGCAAAACTTTTATGCGTTGCATTTATGCTAAATGTAGCGCATAAAAGTGCGTAACCACTGCACTGATGGTCAAGTGGTTAACTAAGGCAGACAGTGATTCTACGGAACGGCTCTTTCAAAAACTTTCTTTAAACAATGAACTCAATTGGAAATATTAGTTGGTCGCTTAATGTCCCACACCTTTTCACAAACTGGGACTATCTGTTAGTCTATATGCGTTGTTCGTTACAGATGTGCAAATGTGATAGACTTGAGGAGAGGTTGTCTCATGCCCGCTTATACAGAGTACATAGACGGTATGCGGCTGTTGTTAGAGAGTGAAGGAGATTGCGATATACAAGTCCTGCAGGATATCAGGCTACACTATAGTAGCTTCATAACTCTTCTCATTAAACATTTTCCAGGTATGCACCGGCCCTGTAATACCCTTGTATTCAGTGTAACTCTTCAAGGAGATAGTGTGACAGGAAATATTTATCAATGATGCTGTTGATGGTTTTTGCACTTCAACTTGAAGTGTAATATGAACAATGAAATAATGCATGGCTGGTTAATTTTTATGGCTCAGTATCAGATATTTTATAATAAAATTGAATTTATTGTTATTTTGTGACATAACAACAGCATGCAATGAAGTGTTTTCTTTTTATAGTCTGTTTTAAAGATCAACTTTTGTAGCTTACTTTTCCATCTTTTGTTAGTAAGCAGTAGTTATTTGAGTTATGGTATTTAAGGAGAGACAACTCCTCACATGTGACTTTTATTTAATTTTCTACTTCATTTATTTTGTCACAGACATTTTTTGAGTTATATATATTAACACTAATATAATATATTAAAAAGAATGAGTCAAGTCTCTATTAGTGTAATAATGAAACATTTGAATGCATTTCTATCATTTACTGACTTTTGTTGATAAGGAGATAACAACTCCTTATTTCATGATTTAATCAGCTAGGTAGACTTAAAAATGTGTAAAATAAGCCAAAGCTTGTGACTGCATCCCATGATTAATCTCACTTACTGTTTTTCTTGTTTCATCTCTCTTCTAGTTGTCCGCTTCTCTGTTTCCCACAATGCATCTATTTTTGCTTCCACAGCTGAACACAAGGATAAGTTTTTCAACACAAAACTGAAATACACATTGTTTAACCTGTTGTCATCATGGATTCGATCTCTTGGACATATGAATCCTGCAACTATGTCTGTCAACTGGTATGCCTATGTGTGTTACAGGTCTAGCAAATTTTATCTCTATGCATGTTATATAAGTATTAAGTGATCTCTCTATGATGATTGTTATGATAATGTAATGTAATGATAATAATGTTACTGTCTAACTATGAGGGTTGCAAGTCCCAGTGTATTTGTAATTGTGACATGTATACCAATCTAATCAATCTGTTGTGTCTGTGATGTCTGAGATGTCATAAGAATATTGACGGTATCAAGCCTTTCAATCTTGTAGTATTTAAATATGTTCTTTGAGGAGCCATATCTAAATATTTGTTCTAAGAGTCTGGGCTGTAGGAAGAGTCATGTATTAATCAAGTAAACTATTCCATTGACATACGATTTTATGACACCTGTAGTGATCAATTGAGCTTGCTAGAATGTAAACCAAATAAAATGAACTTCGTAGGACATACCGGACGGAATCGTTCACAGATCTGGAGCTGGTTGCTGTGGAGGCCACGTGTGCCATCCTCGGCTGTGAAAAGATCTTTGATCCGACATGTAATAGTCATTACTCCAGGCTTCCTGCGTCATTCAATTCAATTCAAATTCAATTACGACAGTGCTCTAAAGTCACTGTGGTGATAATTGGTAGGCATTTCTCAGGCAGTCGACTGTATTTATCCCTGGCTTGACAGGTCTCTCATCTTGCGACGCTCAAGTTAACACCATAGGCCAGGAGACATGTCAAAGTCTCTTAGGTGAGTTGTCTTCTATTTGACTTGGGAATAATTTACGAGTACTAAATTGAATTACTAGTCGGTAGATAAGTTGGAGTTTTCACCTTTAATCGCATGATGTTATCTTTGGATCGCTTGTTTTGTTTGTGCAATAGAATGGAGATGTCTGTTCAATGTGTTGGCTTCTAAGTGATAAGTAAATCATGCCTTGCGCCATTTTTACTTCAAAGGTTAATTTGCAACAAAATTCACATTACAGTTATTTGGTATCAAAAGATTCACCATGTCTTACTCTGTTGCGTTGTAAGTGCCAAATATGTGGAAATGTGATTACAAGCTCTTAAAAGCTCAAAAATTAAAAGCCGCCATAGATTGGAATCTCTTTATTTCGATGATGTACCCACAAAATTTGCTTATAGTCTTGTCACGTATGTTCTCACGTGAATTGAAACGGCAATATAAAGCTCAATATAAAACTTATCGTAGTACTAATTTATGACAATCACTTTGGGTTTTACCGAAGACCGGGTATCAAATATAGATGCTCGCTACTTTACAGTTTCGTTTCGGCATTATTCAATTGTCAAGTCGTAATCTGATCATGTGACCCAATACTTCGTAAATAATTTTTGCAGCACTTTTCGATATCCACAGGTGACTAACAGGCTCGTCATGATTATTAGACAATGATAGGTACTCCTTCAAGCTAAGGTTAAAAAGTTTAACGATTTTTTACGGTAAGTTATAAGATATCAGTGCTAAAAGTGACAGCATTACAATGACGATAAAACAGACACGTAAGAACAATAGAAATAGTTTTATTGAATGCGTGAAGTGTATTTGTAAAAATAGTTTGACGAATAAGGTTGCAAGAAAGTGTAATCAGAAACCATCTCTCACAACTACATCACATTTGAGCCGTTTTGGAAAGGGAATCCAAACTACGGCGGTCTCGTGTGACTGCGATTTTCTGTTCGTTTTTGAGCTTTTAAGAGCTTGTAGTCACATTTCCACATATTTTTCACCCACAACACAACAGAGTAAGACAAGGTGAATCTTTTCATATCAAATAACGGTAATGTGAATTTTGTTGCAAGTCAACCTTTAACGTTTAAAGGGAAATGTAAAATGTGAGATGTGATGTCTATCTTTTTTAATAACTCTTTAGCCTATAAAGTTTGATTTTGCTACGATATGTGTTTGCATGCGCCTTTTATTTTACTTTTCTAGGATCTTTTAACGCGTTTCTTGTTTGAGCAGGGTGTGTGTTTGTATCATCAGTATAATCAGTAAGCTAACATTCTACATAGTCAAGTCATATTTAAATCTGATGATCAGCGAACATCGGATTTATAACATCATATTACAAATATAGTCGTCAGTTTTTCATAATTCTTTCTATACATCCGTGCATCTACTTGCAGATACAACGTTGACACGCAGTATCTACTAGACTGGACTATAGACAGATGCTATAAAGGTACTGTACAGGTGGCTGATAGCTGCTTTACAACCCTTGTCAAGGTATTCACCAGCAGGTAAGCTATTTCCGGTTTGCGTTATGATGTGAAAGTTAAGCTATTTTCTGTATATGGAATTTGTTTTATCTTTGTTGTATCGATTTATAGAGAATATCCATGCGACTCGGTGGCTATGTTGAATCTTGCACTGCTTCATTGTGGCTGCCTTCGGTGTATATCCGTAAGATGGCAACGCAACTCCTCTTAACTCTATGCAACAGACTTCTTATGATTGATGATCTTCTGTTGTCGCACACTCCTCAGGTTCGCCTCATTTATTCCAGAGATACCACACACACGTTAGGTTTATTCCCCTTGGCTCTATTTCTGTGGTTTTCAAAAAGCAGTCCATGAGGACATTTTGGGTGGTCCACAAGAAAGTATATCTCAGAGTTAATTAAATGTCATCTGGGAATCGACAATGATTTTGTAAAGTTCTATTTTAAAATATGGATTTAGATTTCATGCCAAAATGCATGTGGAGCATGTTTATGTTATTCTTTCCCACATATGATTTGGTCTTTTTTATTTGTGGCTACCTTTACCATAATTTTTCCAAGGCTGAAGTGCAATACTACTGCTTTGAAATTTCAGTTGCGAAAATGAGTCTGACATTCGTAAATATTTTTAATAGGAAGAGAAATCCGCAAAGTATAATGCTTTTGGGATACGAATTGAAGTTTACAGAGAAATCAACAGTTTTTTTACTACGATAGCTTCAAAGTAGAGATCTTACATGTATACCAATTTGGTCAACTGGATGTGTCTGTGAGTTTTGTGTCTTTGATGTCTATGGGTATATGAATGCATTATCATAAATAAAAACTGTCATCCGTTAGAATTGATTAATCAAAATTAATATCAGGCGAGTGATCCAGCTTGCTTAACATTAAGAAGTTATACAAATTCCATATTGCTATTTAATATTTATCTTATTACATTATACTTCAGTTTATTTCTTTAATGTTTACTAGGTAAATGTTCAGTTTTGCACGGGTAATAAAAGCAGTTTATAAACAGTGGCAGGTAATGTAGTCGCAATTAGCTAAGCTTCTTTACCCAAAGAATTTGAGTAACTCAAGCTAGTAACTTGATCGAGATAGTCTAAATCTTTCCTATAATAAGAGCTGAAAAGCCAGCTTGTAATCGTTCCATTACACTCCATGATCTCTCACGCATTCATGATCTTCAAGCGTGCTAGCAGTGACCAATAGTATTTTTGTGAGCACTTTGAACGTGCGTATTATAAATTTTGTAATAAGTATGTTCACAATTATTCCATACTATGGCAAGAACAGCGTAGCAGAACTGTAGATTGTGAGTTCAATTCCTAAGCAAAGTAGATTTTTGTTCTTAGAACTTTATCACTATAACTGGACGTACGAACGTCAGACAGATGACAGACAAACAAACATTAAGATTTATGTATATAGACTAGAACTTTGGTAGTGTCGTGTGCTGTGAGATATCATCATGTGCAATAGATATATGAAGAATTATTTTACTGTGCAGCAAGGTTGTCAAATGGCCCAGATGTTAGCGTGGTTGGCTTGGAACCCAATTGGCTAGGTTCAATTTCTGTATAATGAAATCATTTTCCTAATACTCTTACCATGGCTTTGGACAAACAAACATACTCAGCTCTTATTATGGTAGAGACTTAAAAAAAGATTTTTGTCGCATGCTTGTGACATGGCAAAATCTAACCAGGAATATGGTTTGATTAAATGATTTGATTTTCATCCATAACTGTAGGAGTCAACTCAATCTTTAGAGGATGTGCTCATCACGGCCCACTGCAAGACCCAGCTTTATCTCTCTGAGGAATTGTCTCGCCTCAATCCTGAGCTTACCATACAGATATTCTCTGGTAAGCAGCCATACAGCAATAAATTAGCTAGAAGCCAGTTTAACCTAACCACCTTGACAAGTAGAACTTTTCAATCAAATAAGAGAAGTGAACACCCTCTGAACTTTTGTGTTGTAGATTCTTGCATATAAGCCGAGTTTGGAACGTTTAACGTTTGGTAAAAAGTTACTAATCTCAGGGGTCAATTAATGCGCGTATAACTCTGATCACACTCAAATGAAATGGCAATATTCTAACTTAATTCCAACAACTGCGACTTGAACCATGCTAATCATGCGGCTAGTAGCCTGCTATTTACTTATTTTGCATACTCATTGCATACTTACTGCATAATATTGCATACCTAATGCATAATATTGCATGATATTTCATAATTATTGCATGTTTAATGCATAATATTGCATACTTATTTGCATACCTTTTGCATAACAACATTATAATTCTTGTTTTAAGGATGTTGAGAGTTGTAATCTCTTGTCTTATAATAAATACTCAGTTATTTTGGTGACGTTCCTTTTTCGCTACTATCGTAAACAGCTCACCATCAGACCCGTTATCACTACTACTATAGCTTTCCACATTATTATTACTGCTAAAAACTAATTATCACCGTCACTAGTATTATTTATCAATCGTTAAAAGTTCATTGATCTCTAGTTGGTGAAACCTTTCTAGCTGTAATGCGTCTGCCACGGCTGGGCATCGCGAAGAAGAAATCACGATAACAAAATTATGTTTTTGCAAAGCTAAACTAAGCTCAGCGTGGGCTGTAAACATATTTTTCATTGGCTCAACGCCTGCAGATGATTGGTTCCTTTACTTTATGTAGGCCTACAGATCTGATAGGTTAGTTAATCAACTACTCAATATTCAGAAACGTTTTATAAAAAACTTACTAAAGCCTCACCAAAAGGCTCTTGGCCATAAGTAAACACTGTGCCGCGCCACATTTCGCTGGCCGTGGTATGCATTAATTTGTAATTTTTCTCAGCAACCTTTTGCCATGATAAGGGGGTGTGACCTATAGGGTTGGCTTTTATAGGGTTGGCTTGAATGCAAGTTTTTATAAAATTTGCCAATTTTGGCTGCTCTCTTACGGTTAACTTATATGCAAGAATTTACAATCTATATTTTATAGAATAGCTAATGGTGATCCTATCAGCTTTGAAGAGTAGGTTGTGTTTTTTGTGCGGTAAACTTTCATCCGATCTGTTCCTGATTATAAAAATAGGAGTGAGCATCTTCAATGTTTTGTTTTTACATAGAACTGATGTAAAGGTATTTGCACAACTGGAGTTTGTTGCACTATTTGTTGAGTGATAAATGAAGTTTTATATAAGCCGCACGGCTCAAATCATCACAACAAAGTAACGGCTAATAGTCCGAAACATACGGTATACACTCCATACTATGTACTGTTATATGCGAGGGTGCAGAAATCAATCATGAAGACAAAGAAAGTGTATTTGTTGTCGCAGATAATCTGAGATTTGATTTTTTATATAACTAGTCACACCTTATCATGAAGCATTCTGCAGTACCAACAATTGCTGCTGCAGTGTGAAGCGTTACTGTTCTTAGAATGACCTTTCAATGACATATTTTTTCATATATTCCAAATATGTCTGTTTTTCATTATGTTTCGAGCAATTTCTATTTCATTTAAAACAAGGGGATGTGAGATTGCCCTAGTCAGTCATAGAGGACTTGGTGATGAAAATGAATAGGAAGCCTGTTGTAGATATTCTTACCATTGATGATTGTTTGTATCTATGCCTACTATCTGCAGCTTTGGCGTGTGAGAAAGTTATAGATCCGGTTTATTATGTTGTGGATAATTTTAAGCCTGGTACCCATATCGAATGCAAGACCCCGGAGATAATCTCACGCAAAAAAAGCTTGCAGCGCTAGTCTCGGCGGCTTATGGTCACATAAAGCTGTATCGCTGGTGATCGCATTAAATAGCCACTAGCCATGCCGTCTCGAAAGTGCTGACCTTCACTTGTACATTTCATTTTGGGGAGGTTTTGTCCGCGACTCTTCACAAAAGTGGAACACCGTCGAACTCTTGCGTTCACTGCCGGCAACTACCGACACATTTCATCGCTGGGAGCCCTGTGGTGCTGTCGCCGGTGCTAGCGGCGTATATAGGAACCAGGCTTTAGGAACTAGGCAACTAGGCTTTCTTCATTAGATTGGATGATATATGACAAGATCATCTGCAGACATATCCTTACTATGAGAAATTTTAATTGCCATATCAAATTTGACTCAAAATGATCCTGACTGCAATCATACGATTTCAAATACACGCGAGCCTACACAATACTAGCAATATTCTTTACCGTAATAAGAGCCGTGTTCGCCTTTTCGTCTGAAGCCACGCTAAAACTGTTGAGAAAAAGAATGCCTCACAGAGTTATTGAACTTGGATTTTCCAATATGCAGGCAGGCGCACTACCAACTGCACCACTCAACCACCTTGATAATTTAAAGAGTAATTGTACATATCGTTATTACACCTAAAAATTTCTCGCTGCGCGTGGGTCTGCCAGGTACTAGCAACAAGCAACAATAGTAATATAAATAATAATAATATTGTAGAGGTCTGTCAACGTATAGATACAGCCGTACCTTCAGTGAGGCACAACATGTTGTCTTACCTCTCTCCATGGCTCCTCAATGTGCAACTAGTCAACACTCAGATTCCCGACTGCGCCTTCCTACCTCAGCCATCAAAAGATAGTGACACGCTGCCGTTCACACACAAGGGTGCTGCTGATACTGAAGCAAGGTCACTGCTGCAGGGAGAGGGCTGGGGCTCAACCGCTGCCACTGAGATGGTGCTCAACAACCTGATGTACCTCACTGTCAAGGTCATTCTCATGTAGCAACAAAACCAGTTGAATCGCTGTTAACTGAGATAATTTTTGTTTTAATGTTGTTGAGAGTTGTGATCTCCATTCTTATAATAAACAGGGAGTCCTTCTAGCGACATTTTACTCTTGTGCAATTAACAATTTATACTCTTAGGCTAAAAATATTGCACTGATGAGATCACATATGTATATATATATATATGTATATATATACAGTCATACTTCAACTTACGAGCTTAATGCGTTCCGAGACTGAGCTCGTATGTCAATTTACTCGCATGTTGGGGCAATTTATTTATATATAGAACAATTAAATATATATTAATTGGTTTCTATACTCTAAATAATGCAAATAAAACACTCAAAACAAGATATTGTAACAGAAAATGCATGTTGGTTATTGACCTAACTTACCACATGCTTTCAAAAAGCAACAAATAAAAAACAATGCAAGGAAATGTGATTAATTAAAAAGGTAAAATTAAATACGTACAGTAGCAGCTAACGCTAGCATTTGCCAGGGAGGGAGATATAAGTGTTATTCTGCATTACAACAGTTGAATTTGATAAATTTGGATTTTATCAAAGTCTTAAAAAACAAACTTTAAAGCAAACCTAAAAGCAAACTTTCATTTTTCGTAATTAAAATTTCTTTGGCGTTCATAATTGGAAGTTTCTCGCTGGTTAGCTAATTTTTATGGTATTGGGGTTGCATGACAGCTTTTGGTGTGGGAAGACTCTCCATTTGTCAAAGCATGATGAATGGAGACAAATACATCAAGACCATGGAAGATGTCATGCTTCCAAGTGCTCGGAGCCTGTTCACCAGCAACGACCAACCCTGGTACTACCAGGATGACAATGCACCTAGCTGCCACTGTGCCAAGAGAGTCAAGGAGTGGATGACCAAAAGTAATGTGAGGATAATAGACTGGCCAGCACAAAGCCCTGACCTGAATCCCATTGAAACTCTTTGGTAGCGTATTGGTGTGATCGTCAGCAAAGATAAACCAAAGACAAAACGGGAGCTCATAGAGAAAGTTATTCATGCTTGGCATCACATCATCACTCCTGAAGAGCTCAGAAAGTTGGTAAACAGCATGCCTCGACGGTGTCTGATGGTGATCAAGAACAAGGGCTGGCCAATAAAATACTAGTGCTCAGCTCAAGACACCTTACCAGTCCTTCTGAAGACCAACAATAACCCAACGGCCCTTTTCAGGGCCACCAATTTGTATAGAAGAGTTTGTTTGTATCCTGTTTTATCAATTTTCACTAACAACATTCATAGCCTGCAATAAGTCTGCCTTTCGGTAGATCCACCCCAGCGATAAAAATCTGAGAATATTTTCGAATATTTGGCATCATCCTGTTCTTCAGAATTTTCCCTCTCAAATGATATATATATATATATATATATATATATATATGATCTATGAAAAATATATTTTTCAAATATATATATATATATATATATATATGAAAAATGATCTAAGGAAGAAACTTAAAGATAAAACCAAAGTTATTGTGGCTGCAGACAAAACTAACAATTACTATCGCATGAATACTCAGACCTACCAAAGCCTCTTAACCAACAACACCACGAAGGACTACAAAAAGATAACTACAGCTACAGTAGATTCCATCAATTTAGAAACAAAGGCTATTGCAGACCAACTTAATATCGCAGACCGCATATATAAAACTAGTGAGCAAGAAGCATTTATCACCATTAAAGACCACAAGGCTAACTTCCCCGAGAAACCAACTTGCCGGCTCATTAATCCTAGCAAATCGGAGATAGGCATAATCAGTAAACAAATCACGGATCGCATCAACCAAGAAATACTCAACCAACTGAATTTAAATATGTGGAAAAATACAACTTCGGTGCTATCCTGGTTTAAAAACATTACTAACAAATCCCAGCACTCTTTCATTGTATTTGATATTGTTGAATTTTACCCCTCAATAACAGAAGATCTACTTAACAAAGCTTTAACGTTTGCGTCTAAATACACAAATATATCTGACTTGGACAAGCGTATAATACACCACGCAAAGAAATCTATACTCTACAGCGCTAATGAACCATGGGGTAAGAGATCAACTGCAAACTTGTATGACATAACAATGGGCTCTTATGACGGAGCAGAAAGCTGCCAACTTGTCGGAATCTTCATGCTACACCTTATTACTGAGAAGCTTGGCAAAAACTTTGGCTTATACCGAGACGATGGTCTAGGACTACTGAAAGATACTGCACGAAACATCGAGCGCACTAAAAAAGAACTATGTGAAATCTTCCGTAAACACAGCTTACGTATCACCATCGAAGCAAATAAGAAAGTAGTAAACTTCTTAGACGTAACTTTAAATCTTAACAACAACAGCTTCAAACCGTATAGTAAACCTAACAACACAACCACATAGGTACACAAAGACTCAAATCATCCACCATCAATCATAAGAAACATACCTGAATCCGTCAACAATAGACTCACCAACATTTCGTCAAGCAAGCAACTCTTCGAGGAAAAAAAAGCCCCATTTCAAAATGCACTTTCTAACAGTAAATACAACTTTTCTTTAAAATACCAGAGCAACAACCAAAACAAAGAAGCCAGCCAACACAGAAACAGGAAACGCCAAACAATATGGTACAACCCTCCATACAACAAAGCTGTTAACACCAAGATCGGTAAACAATTTTTCCAGATCCTGGAGAGTGAATTTCCACCAGAACACAAATTACACAAAATCTTCAACAAAAACTCCGTAAAACTAAGTTATAGCTGTGCTTCTAATATCAACCACATAATTAGCGGGCACAATAAACAAGCACTATCACAACCAACCAACACCGACAGAAAATGCAATTGCAAAAATCGGGAAAATTGCCCTCTAAATGGAGAATGCCTTTCAAAATGCATAGTATATCAGGCAACCGTAGAGTCTGAAGAACGCGATGGGCAAGAGAAACAAACGTATGTAGGCCTCACCGAAACAACTTTTAAAACAAGACTAGCCAACCACAATACATCCTTTAAATATCCTACTAAAAGGCTACAAACAGAATTGAGTAAATACATATGGGACTTAAAAGACAAGAACATTCGCTATAATATAACCTGGAAGATCATCAAAAGAGCGCGATCTTACAACACATCAACAAAATCTTGCCAGTTATGTCTATGGGAAAAGTACTTCATCATATTCGAACCGAAGTTAGCCAGCCTTAACACTAGAAGTGAGCTAATATCCACATGCCGGCATGCCAGAAAACATCTAATTAGCTCAATAACATAATTTGACTACATAATTTGCTGTATACTATAATATATATATATCACACAATAGTATTAAGCCCTCAGCTTTATTAAGTAATTTTATAGCTTGTACATTATACATTTTAGTCATTCTACCTGAAGATTGCAACACGATTGCATGAAACTAATAGTAGTAATGATTTTAACCTGTAGTTTTTAATAAACTTCATACACAGCTCTAATTGACTCAATTATTGAGCACTTTACTTTACAGTGTAAACCACATATACTATATATATATATAGTGTTAATACAATCATGTTCCAATAAGGGTAATGACAACATCCAATAGATGTTTTGATCTTTACTTGACCTAGGTTGATACTTGTAAAACATAACTAGTTATTCAGTAGTCTCGATCTGTGTAGTCGCAGCAGAAGTTTATGCAATATGTCAGCTAAGAAATTTGCCCATTTTAAGAGCCTAAGAGTAATGACTATACATGTGTCCGACCTCATTTCTCCTAATGGCAGTGTCCAGCCTTTTACTGTACGCATCTATCTTCTTGCTGAGCTGTTCTCGCTTGTTAATGTGAAGATCCATCTCAGCTTCCATTTTGGCAATTGTCTGTTTCCGCACAACAACGGATGTAATGTACCGCTCAAGCTTGTCCCACTTGCTTTTCGCCACCTGAGTTAGAGTAATCGAGTAAAACGTAGTGTCCATTAGCACAGAGGACAAGACAACATAATATGTGTATATATAAGAAACATGCCATACACAAAAAAAATACTCTTCCAATTTAAGTGGCAGATTATTTTATATTACTTTAGGTTTAGCTGTAATCAGTAGAAAAAGTCACTAGTAAGTTGAGATTATAACAACAGGCTGTGAGAAACTTTGATATAAGAGGTGACATGAGATAACATGAGGTGCCATGAGATAACATGAGGTGACATGAGATAACATGAGGTGCCGTGAGATAACATGAGGTGACATGAGATAACATGAGATAACATGTGCTAGACGTATCAACAAAAGGCAAATAGTAAATCGCCGTCTGAGCAACAAGCAGTTATCTACTCTGCAATTGCTCATTTAACATTGTCTAGTTTTATCTCAGCTATAAGTTACGACCCAGTTAGTGCTATGGCCCAGCTATAAGTTGTTCTTCAGTAACTAACATTCGCTACCAGAATACTGTCCAGAAATGAAAATCATTCTGAAGCAAATTTGGCAGATTGATTGGGACAAAGAGGTTAAAAAAGACGATGCAAACAGTTACCTTGGGAGAGAAGAGAAGAGCTGCTGACTTGTGCCTAGAAGCAGAAGATGATGAAGTCTTGCCAGATGAATTTTCATGGGAGAGGTTTGCCCTATTTTTGGCCATCACCCTGGAAGAGGCGGACGAGTCTCTTTGTCTTTTCCTCAACTGACTGACCTCTTCGTGCTTGCGCTGGCAACACAATACGCTGACTTATGCAAACGCTAGGATAAAATAAAAATGATTTATATGTCAAGGATACATGAAATGTCGATGGCTATCCCAAGCCACCTACTTTTTACGACAGAATCAATTAAAACATCAGTAGACTGTTATATTCGTCCTGTAATTAATGAAGGCACTCTTTGAAAACTTAGAGACCAACATTTGAGTGTTGTTAAAGACCAACCTTGAGTATGGCATCTTTCTGTCTGTTTTGCAACTCCAACATGCGCACCTGATTGTCTCGTCGCCGCTTCTCTTTTTTCAGCTGTAGCAGCTCCTTATTCTTTCGTTGGTCACTAATCTTATTCTTCTCTGATTCCGTCTTCATTTGTGCCATCAGTCGCACCTGCAATAGCATCACCATAGTTGTCGAGATCTCCAAAACCAAGATCATGTGGTGGTGCAATAGTCAACACAACACATTACGAAGATCCCAAAAAACTCATACGCCAAACAATTATTTCCCATTCAAACTTTTCCCTGACTAACACAGATATAAATATAGTAGTGATGTCTCTCTGTGTAGGATTAAGTAAGACATAAATAAATATAGTGGTGATATCTCTTTGTGTAGGATTAACTAGCACATATAAATATAGTGGTGATATCTCTGTGTAGGATTAACTAGCACATATAAATATAGTGGTGATATCTCTGTGTAGGATTGACTAACACATATAAATATAGTGGTGATATCTCTCTGTGTAGGATTAACTAATACATATAAATATAGTGGTGATATCTCTGTGTAGGATTAACTAGCACATATAAATATAGTGGTGATATCTCTCTGTGTAGGATTAACTAACACATATAAATATAGTGGTGATATCTCTGTGTAGGATTAACTAGCACATATAAATATAGTGGTGATGTCTCTCTGTGTAGGATTAACTAGCACATATAAATATAGTGGTGATATCTCTCTGTGTAGGATTAACTAACACATATAAATATAATGGTGATATCTCTGTGTAGGATTAACTAACACAGGTATAAATATAGCGGTGATTTCTCTCTTTGTAGGATTAACTAACACATATAAATATCGTGGTGATATCTCTGTGTAGGATTAACTAGCACATATAAATATAGTGGTGATATCTCTGTGTAGGATTAACTAGCACATATAAATATAGTGGTGATGTCTCTCTGTGTAGGATTAACTAGCACATATAAATATAGTGGTGATATCTCTCTGTGTAGGATTAACTAACACATATAAATATAATGGTGATATCTCTGTGTAGGATTAACTAACACAGGTATAAATATAGCGGTGATTTCTCTCTTTGTAGGATTAACTAACACATATAAATATAGTGGTGATATCTCTGTGTAGGATTAACTAGCACATATAAATATAGTGGTGATATCTCTCTGTGTAGGATTAACTAGCACATATAAATATAGTGGTGATATCTCTGTGTAGGATTAACTAACACATATAAATATAGTAGTGATATCTGTGTGTAGGATTAACTAACACAGATATAAATATAGTGGTGATATCTCTGTGTGTAGGATTTACTAGCACATATATAAATATAGTGGTGATGTCTCTCTGTGTAGGATTAACTAACACATATAAATATAGTGGTGATATCTCTGTGTAGGATTAACTAGCACATAAAAATATAGTGGTGATATCTCTCTGTGTAGGATTAACTAACACATATAAATATAGTGGTGATATCTCTGTGTAGGATTAACTAGCACATATAAATATAGTGGTGATATCTCTCTGTGTAGGATAAACTAACACATATAAATATAGTGGTGATATCTCTGTGTAGGATTAACTAACACATATAAATATAGTGGTGATATCTCTGTGTAGGATTAACTAGCACATATAAATATAGTGGTGATATCTCTCTGTGTAGGATTAACTAACACATATAAATATAGTGGTGATATCTGTGTGTAGGATTAACTAACACAGATATAAATATAGTGGTGATATCTCTGTGTGTAGGATTAACTAACACATATAAATATAGTGGTGATATCTCTCTGTGTAGGATTAACTAACACAGGTATAAATATAGCGGTGATTTCTCTCTTTGTAGGATTAACTAACACAGCTTTTGTATCGGTCAGCAAGCCTACCTTTATCTTCTTCATCTCATTCAGTTCAGTACTAAGGTCCCTGATGCGCCGGTCGTAGACAACTTGGTTCTTCATCATTTTGGCGTGCTCCTTTTTGGCAGTATTTACCTTATTGAGCTCCTGTTGCATGGTATCCAGCCGTTTCTCAAACTCCATTTTAACTTTGCGCACCTGCTCCTCCGACTGCTGCTTCTTGCTGCCTGAAAACAGAACTCACATAACAGTTTATTTCATTTGTATTTGCTATCCTGGTAACTGCTGTCCGGTTACGAATTAGCTGGTTGCAAAGCTAGCTACACGTTAAGATTATCAAACTCATACCAATTACTATCTAAATGACAGATTATTACACCGAAGCCATAGCACTGTATGGACTGAACTTTATAACTTGTTAAGAGCTAGCTGATTAACTGTTAACAGCTGATCTAACATATACTAGCTATAACAGCTGATCTAACATATACTAGCTATAACAGGAGGTTACCTAAGCTGCTTAGGACCTGGTTTCGTTCTCGTTCAACAGCCATTATTTGGTCCTGCAAGTTGCGCATTTTATCCTCGTAATGCTGACGAATTGTTTGCAGTTGTCGCTGGCTCCTTTCGAATTCTTCAATCATTCTTTGTTTAAGTGAAATCTCTCCTGACAGCTCTGCCAGGTCTTCTTGAAGATGGTCAGACTCTACAAGAATTAGAAATGATAAAAACCAGCTGATTATATCAAGTCCTGATGAGCATATGAAGGTTTTAGCAATGCTTTCGACCAGTATTCATATGGGTAGAATAGCACCAGTGTATATACGTATATGGGTAGAATAGTTACCAATGTATATACGTAGTTACTAGTATAGATACTGGGTAGAATAGTATCTATATGGGTAATCTTGGCCTTGACCTTTAAACGGTTGCATCAACCAAGGGTGATCAACTGATCAAGGCGGCAAAAGAAATTAACTGAAAGCAGCTGTCATATATGTTATAGCAGTTGTTATATATGTTATAGCAGTTGTTATATATGTTATAACAGTTGTTATATATGTTATAGCAGCTGTTATATATGTTATAGTAGCTGTTATATATGATATAGCAGCTGTTATATATGTCAAAATATGATGCTAGTAAGCGATCAATGAAAGTAATCTAGACTTGCGCACTTCGCTTACTGCTTCTAGCGAGCTGCTCTTCCTTGTGTTAGTCTAGCAAAACATTATCGAATTAATTGTTACATGATATACCTTACCCGCCTTAGCTTATTATGGCATAGACTTATTATGGCAATAACTCACTTAACAAGTTGTATACCATTACTGTTAACAAACTGTAGATTTCACCTTAGTTGGTGGTCTTTAATACTTCTGAAAAACTCAGATTTTGCCCCCAAGTGAACAATAGTCTAGAGACACCTCATTTAATACTCTAACATAGAATTCAATTCTTTTTTAAAAATTACAGATAAATAATTTATAGATAGGCTAACTTTCAATATTATTTGCGTTCAACAAAGTTTACATAAGTTGGTAAAGCACAATGTTCAAATACTATTTGACGAAGAAAAATGTAACTAGCAGTTGTGACAGAGCTAAAACATAAGTTAATCATGTAAAATGTATCAAATAGTTTGTAGCTCTGAAAGTTTCAAGTTAATTACAAAAGATACATGAACGCTACGTTTTTTGCGGCGTTAAGAAGAAAAGCAACAAATGACAGCCACTGACTTACATTTAAAAAATGTGTCAAAATGTGTAAGAGTTGAGGCTGTTGTGGCTAGACACACAAAATAACACGTCACATTGACAAATAAATGGACGAGTGCGAATTAGCTTTTACCAGGCGAAGGCCATGACATTCTTGTTAGATTTTTTATTATCATTAGTTGTTATTATTAGCGTTTTTAAGGAAATTTTGTTGTGTAAATTTTACTGTTGGTTTTGAGAGAGAATAAATTGATTGGTTAAAAAAGGTTAGACTTTACAGAATCCAGCTAGTTTTTTTCTGCCTTAAAGAATAGAGAAAGCATAATATTATTATGCTTTATTAGTTATCTTGAGGTGTTGACTGATGTTCTAAAAAAAGAATCAAGGAGATTGACCCCCTTGAAGCTGAGATATAGACAGCCAAACACAGGTCTACCTAATAAAGAATCAGAGGAAAACCCTTCGAAAATCCCAAAAACTGTGACGTTTAAAATCGACTTAATGGTCATGTGCCGGAGTTGCGCACCCTTACCGCCGTTACTTATAATGATTGTTTTGGCTACGAGATGTGAAACGCTTCTCGCGATAGTAAATAATTTACATACTAGCTCTGGTTTCTCAGGAAAATCATCCAAACATTGTATGGTAAAGGCATTTGCCCACAACCCCTCGCCATGATTTTTTAAAGCAGAAGAGCAGATTTTGACTATTGTGCTTCAAATTTTAACTCGATCTCCACGGATATGCTCCGAAGATCATCTGTTCAACGAACGGCGCGTGTATAGTCTATATGCGATATTCGCGATTGCAGTTTGTTTAGAATAAGAAATAGGAATGGGACTTTTTGTTCCCTTCATCATTTTTCTACTGTGTATCTACTGCAGCATTCAGTTTATTTTCATGATTATCGTCACTATTAACAGACTGGAAGTTCACTACAGCCATAATCTTAAAAAGACTGACTTGACCGTGCTGCTCTTGCTATAAGAAAAGAAAACGATAACTTTTGCTTTGATTTTTCTATTGATCTATTATCTTATCTATGATTATTTTTTATGATTTATATAATATTCATAATGCATATTATACAAAATAATAATATAACTGCGTATAGAATAAATGATGTAACTAATATAATTTGTAGAAAATTCCAAATGATAACCGAGATTGATGATTGATTTAATTGATTCTATTTATTAGCTATAGTTAAAAAATCTGAACAACGCTAAAGATGAGTATGAATAGGGAAGCTAAGTAGGAGAACAACAAAACTGAGCTGAACTAGCAAGATAGCGAAATGTTGCGAAATAATAGATGCGTGTAGTTATTTTATGCTAAAACTAATCTACACGTCAGAGGGACTGGTTCGGAATTCTAGGAGCGATGATTGTTAGGCCCAACTTGATTGTTCTATACTTCCAGGGATTAAACCAATTAAAACGCCGTGATTGTTATAGGAGAGCGCATTAGTTGGCTTAATTGACCAATGGCACACAAGTCGATTTCATACGTCATATATTGATGATTACCAAAACACTTTTGTTTTTTTGGTAGACCTGTGTTTGGCTGGCTATATCTCAGCTTCTGGTTGGTCAATCTTCTTGATTCTTTCTTTAGAACATCAGTCAACACCTCAAGATGAATAATAAAGCATAATAATATTATGCTTTCTCTATTCTTTAACAAAACAACAACTTAAAAGCATTCTATATAAAACATGTAATATAATTATTAGGTTAACAAAACTGTGTTTTGCCAAATAAACAACGACATTGATTCAAATTGTCTTTGTAATTTATTCAAATATCCATTCGCATCTTACTGACACTTAACAATGATTGAACAATGCGTGCAGAGTTATTGAAATTAATAATAAATGCCTGTTCAATAAATCAATAAAGGTCAGTATTACCTGAGGTATTGAAGAAACGGAATTGTTATCCATTTCAGTCGGAAATGTTTGCACAGAACTATCACCACTAGTGCCACAGCTATACCGTTCTAGATCTCTGCAGGCAGAAAAAGTAGGTCAAGGCCGGTCATACGGAGCAAGTTAAGGCCTGTCATACAGAGTAAGTTAAGGCCTGTCATACAGGGTAAGTTAAGGGCTGTCATACAGAGTGAGTTAAGGCCTGTCATACAGAGTAAGTTAAGGCCTGTCATACAGAGTAAGTTAAGGGCTGTCATACAGAGTAAGTTAAAGCCTGTCATACGGAGCAAGTTAAGGCCTTTCATACAGAGTAAGTTAAGGCCTGTCATACAGAGTAAGTTAAGGGCTGTCATACAGAGTAAGTTAAAGCCTGTCATACGGAGCAAGTTAAGGCCTTTCATACAGAGTAAGTTAAGGCCTGTCATACAGAGTAAGTTAAAGCCTG
The DNA here is from genome assembly GCF_963576615.1 of Watersipora subatra. NCBI lineage: Eukaryota > Metazoa > Bryozoa > Gymnolaemata > Cheilostomatida > Watersiporidae > Watersipora > Watersipora subatra. The sequence goes on from NC_088709.1 coordinate 36,774,463, forward strand.
TCATACAGAGTAAGTTAAAGCCTGTCATACAGAGTAAGTTAAGGCCGGTCATACAGGGTAAGTTAAGGGCTGTCATACAGAGTAAGTTGAAGCCTGTCATACGGAGTGAGTTAAGGCCTGTCATACAGAGTGAGTTAAGGCCTGTCATACAGAGAGCTAAAAGCTACTAAAACTGATAGTAGCTATTTACTATAAATACTATTTACTGTGTATGTGAACTTGTAGCTGTCATAGATAGATTTGCTGGAGCTCACCCTATAAAATTTTACTTGCATTCACAAACATGAATTAATGCAATGTCCGTAGTCATGTATTTTAATAATCATTTTATTGCACTAGTGCTTTAAAAAAATTTCGAAAAAGATTAAATGTCCAGTAAACTGATGCAAATAAAAACAATCACATTAACCTTAACACAAGAGAAGATCTTAACACAAGAGAAGGTACCACAGCTTATAACTACAGGTAGATCTTAACACAAGAGAAGGTGAACCACAGCTTATAACTACAGGTAGATTTTAACACAAGAGAAGGTAACACAGCTTATAACTACAGGTAGATCTTAACACAAGAGAAGGTACCACAGCTTATAACTACAGGTAGACCTTAACAAAAGAGAAGGTAACACAGCTTATAACTACAACCATCTGCAAGACATTTCACATTCTCTTTGATAATCCTTAACACTATGGTAGTAAACGTAGAGTGTTTAGAATATTTGGCCGGCTTACATTCTTGTTGCGACTGTATAGTTATCCCGGAATCCTGCAAAACCTGGTCTAAAAGCTGATCCCATGTACCTGGAATCCATCTGCATTTTATCGTAGCGAGCAGTCAACTCCTTGAATTGAGATTCTTTCTGAGTACAAGCAAAGCCCTGAGTGAGAGCGAGTGAGAGAAGGTGCTCCAACAGATACTTGCTTTCATCAACAGAGGAGACATCCAAAGCTTTTGTCAAACTAGTCTCATCCTAACAAGCAAGGTAGTATGTGTAATGAGCACATTTTGTAATATGGTTCAGAGACATCATTACAAGCAATATAACAACCAGTTCTTCGAGTTGCGTTGTGATTGCAAAAGCAATGACCAAATTTGATGCTCAAACCAAAGAGCTATCGCAATATGTAAATGTAACTTGTTTTGTCGTAATATAAACTGATAAAAACTAATGAAAAAGGACTCAAGAAAAAAACAGCAGGGGTTCATTCTATAAGAATATATAACATGTTAACTGTTTCTAGAATCTATGAGAAGAATTTGAGCCATAATAAAATTATTGATATAGGAATAAAAGTGTCATTTCTTCTAGTGAATAACGACAGGTTAAAAGATTATCTTGGCTTATAATAATATTTTATATGAGAGACAAGATAGATATGAAAGGGCATGCAAGTCGTACGATGAGGTTTAGAGGTTGTTAGAGGGGTAGCGTTTTAAACATAACATGAACTGCTTCTAGTGAATTATTGAGAAAATGTTTCCAGTCGATAGGAGATGAGCTCATTGTGGATGTCAAATAAAGGTGAAAGATTATAGATTCTGAATTGACAAAATCAAATGTTGCTGCATGACTGTAGAAGATAACTTTACTGATTTACATGCGCTTACGTAAATTCGAGTATAGCCATCTATGGGAACGGGCCGATAAATGGGAATTGTTAGCTAAGCCCGCTGTAACATTGAAAAGGATAAATAAAGCAATGAATAATTACTAAACATACAACACACTGATGAAATATATTAGGTAAATGCTTAGACAGGAAGCAATGCTAGATTACTAAATGCTTAGACAGGAAGCAATGCGAGGTTAGTGAATGCTTAGACAGAAAGCAATGCGAGATTAGTAAATGCTTAGACAGGAAGCAATGCAAGGTTAGTAAATGCTTAGACAGGAAGCAAAGCGAGGTTAGTAAATGCTTAGACAGGAAGCAATGCGAGGTTAGTAAATGCTTAGACAGGAAGCAATGCGAGGTTAGTAAATGCTTAGACAAGAAGTAATGCGAGGTTAGTAAATGCTTAGACAGGAAGCAATGCGAGGTTAGTAAATGCTTAGACAGGAAGCAATGCAAGGTTAGTAAATGCTTAGACAGGAAACAATGCAAAGTTAGTAAATGCTAGCAGTAGCCACTACAAGCCTAAGCAGACGCATAGCAAAAGCAAATGAACAAACCTTCGCCTCCTCTTCCATCTGCATGATATTGTTTTGGCACTCAGACACGTTACTCTGAATGTATGTCATATTGGTGCTCATCGTCTCCAGCTGATCTTCTAGGTCCATGGCGACAGTCGTCTGTAAATGAATAGGAGTTACACAACAACTACCTTAAGCGTGGTTCTCATATATGCCGCAAAGCACCGGCAACAGCACCGCAGGCTATGGCGGTGAAATGTAAGCCTACACGCCGGGTACCGCCGAGTACCACCGGTAGTTTTGGCAGTTAACACAAGAGTTTAGCGTTGTTCAAATTTCGCAAATAGCCGCAAGCAAAACCTTCCTGAAATGCACTGTACAGGTAAAGGTCACCATTATCAAAATGGCGTGGCGAGCGAACATTTTATGTGAAGCTGCGATTATGTTTAGCAATGCAGCTTTAGATGTGAACAGAAGCTGCCGATCCTAACGTCGCAAGCGTTTTGCTGCGCAAGTTACCGCCGGAGTCTCGCAATCGATATGGAAACCAGACTTTAGCAGCTATGAAGATGAGTTGAACATATCATCAACAAAATTTCAGCGCAATATAGTGTAACCGTGACATTACTGATTACTCTATGCAATGTAATGATTATGCCAGCAATTATCAAATAAGAGTCTGTAGAGAGTTTTCTGTTCAACAGAACAGAAAACATTAGAGAAACACAAGGAATAAGGCATTGGCTATTTACGCTGGCAAAATTATTATTTGCAAAGACACCACACACCCCTGATGGCTGTGTAGTAATAGAAGAAACTGATGTATTTGTGATTGGTTAAAAGTGTTGATCCCTGATTAACATAATCATGACACCAATTTGTTCATTTTCACAGTAAACCGATTTTTTTTGAAAGTTGCTTTGAACTAGTGACAACGATGACCAACAAGTATTTATATATGAAAAAGGCTGTTACTTGCTGTAAAAGATATGTGATGAACACTGGTGTAAATTGGAACTGCTTGCATAAAATTTCAGGATATGTTAGATTAAATATTTTAAAGACCTAAGTTTTACTTGCAGTTTGATACAATTCATCAGCCTGAGTTCAAGTTGTAGTTGGACGATTTTAGATTATAAGTTGATGGATCTTTTTTTTAAGAAAACACAAGTGTAAATAGCTGTACAAACATTAGTGCAATGATAAACCATGGTTTACCAATATCTACTATATATATATATATATATATATATATATATATATATATATATATATAATTAATACAATCATGTTCCAATAAGGGTAATGACAACATCCAATAGATGTTTTGATCTTTACTTGACCTAGGTTGATACTTGTAAAACATAACTAGTTATTCAGTAGTCTCGATCTGTGTAGTCGCAGCAGATGTTTATGCCATATGTCAGCTAAGAAATTTGCCCATTTTAAGAGCCTAAGAGTAATGACTATACATGTGTCCGACCTCATTTCTCCTAATGGCAGTGTCCAGCCTTTTACTGTACGCATCTATCTTCTTGCTGAGCTGTTCTCGCTTGTTAATGTGAAGATCCATCTTAGCTTCCATGTTGGCAATTGTCTGTTTCTGCACAACAACGGATGTAATGTACCGCTCAAGCTTGTCCCACTTGTTTTTCGCCACCTGAGTTAGAGTAATCGAGTAAAACGTAGTGTCCATTAGCACAGAGGACAAGACAACATAATATGTGTATATATAAGAAACATGCCATACACAAAAAAATACTCTTCCAATTTAAGTGGCAGATTATTTTATATTACTTTAGGTTTAGCTGTAATCAGTAGAAAAAGTCACTAGTAAGTTGAGATTATAACAACAGGCTGTGAGAAACTTTGATATAAAAGGTGACATGAGATAACATGAGGTGCCATGAGATAACATGAGGTGACATGAGATAACATGAGGTGCCGTGAGATTTGGAACAAAGTTTTAAAAACAATAATGATAATTCTGATGACAGTCACGCAGACACGGACAGACACACATCCAAAAGAATGCTAACAACTGCGAAGACACATACGCATAGCACGAGGACAGATGCGCAGACTTGCATAGACACACACATGCATGTTTACTCATACAAACAAAAGTCATACACATACAGGCGCGCGCACACACACACACACACACACGTGGACACACATGCATACACGCATGCACACACACAGGTATTCAAACACACATTAAATAGTGTTAAATGTATCTTTTACTTGCAGGTATAAAACTTGTTTTTAAAGTACACGGTAACCTCTTGACAGATTAAAACAGCTTGGCGTGATTGAATAAAGTTCCCCATATTAAATCTCGTGATATTGCACCATTTGGAAAAATGTTTCCAGAGCTTTGATGGTAACTCTAATAATAGTCAGGCAGACACAGAGACAGACAAATACATTCATATACTTGCTCAGAACAGACACCTGCCATAAACGTGCAAAGGCATACACACAGACACGGACAGCGACACACACACACACACGCGCGCAAACACACCCAAACTCAGATACACAAGCATAGAAAAATGTACAGACACAGCTGTGCACAGAAATACACAAACTCACACGCAGAGACACACACAGAAACACACTTGGGCGATTGAACGAACACACACTTGCACACACACATAGTCAGACTCACATACGGTCACGCATAGCAGTCATGCGCAAACACGCTTGCACACACCAAACTCTCACCAACATGCATGCACATACAAACACACTTATGTAACCGGATACATGTATGTACCAGTAAATGCAACGGATTTGATTCGTTTACCAATCAATGTTCTATTGAGAGTTCACAATAGCAGCTTGAGAGAGGTCCCAAATATTGACAGCTTGATAGTTCCAACTGTACCTTCAACCTTCAAGTTGAAAAGCAGTCCTTGAAAATTATGGTAACATCTTGACAAACACAATACACAAGCTCACACGCAGAGACACGCACAGAAACACACTTGGGCGATTAAACAGACACACACTTGCACACACACATAGTCAGACTCACATACGGTCACGCATAGCAGTCATGCGCAAACACGCTTGCACACACCAAACTCCCACCAACATGCATGCACATACAAACACACTTATGTAACCGGATACATGTATGTACCAGTAAATGCAACGGATTTGATTCGTTTACCAATCAATGTTCTATTGAGAGTTCACAATAGCAGCTTGAGAGAGGTCCCAAATATTGACAGCTTGATAGTTCCAACTGTACCTTCAAATTTCGAGTTAAAAAGCCGTCCTTGAAGATTTTAGTAACCTCTTGACAGACTTTGAAGATCTTGTTGTGATTCAACAAAATTAACCTTGGCAAACCTGCAATATTTGGAGCAAAGTTTGAAGAAAGATGATGATAATTCCGAAGACAGTCACGCAGACACGGACAGACACACATCCAAAAGCATGCTAACAACTGCGAAGACACATACACATATCACGAGGACAGATGCGCAGACCTGCATAGACGCATGTATACATGTTCAAACACACGAACAAAACGCATACACATACAAGCGCACACACACACACACGTGGACGCACATGCATACACACACGCACACACACACACACACACACAGGTATTCAAACACACATTAAATAGTGTTAAATGTATCTTTTACTTGCGGGTATAAAACTTGTTTTTAAAATGCACGGTAACCTCTTGACAGATTAAAACAGCTTCGCGTGATTGAATAAAGTTCCCCACATTAAACCTCGTGATTTTGCGCCATTTGAAAAGATGTTTGCAGAACATTGATGGTAATTCTAATAATAGCCACGCAGACACAGAGACGGACAAATACATTCATATACTTGCTCAGAACAGACACAGACATGAACGCGCAAAGACATACACACAGACACAGACAGCGACACACACACACACGCGTGGACGCACATGCATACACACACGCACACACACAGGTATTCAAACACACATTAAATAGTGTTAAATGTATCTTTTACTTGCGGGTATAAAACTTGTTTTTAAAGTGCACGGTAACCTCTTGACAGATTAAAACAGCTTCGCGTGATTGAATAAAGTTCCCCACATTAAATCTCGCGAAATTGCCGCATTTGGAAAAATGTTTGCAGAGCTTTGATGGTAACTCTAATAATAGTCACGCAGACACAGAGACGGACAAATACATTCATATACTTGCTCAGAACAGACACAGACATAAACGTGCAAAGGCATACATACAGACATGGACAGCGACACACACACACACGCGTGCACACCCAAACTCAGATACACAAACATACAAAGATGTACAGACACAGCTGTGCTCAGAAATACACAAGCTCACACGCAGAGACACACACAGAAACACACTTGGGCGATTAAACAGACACACACTTGCACACACACATAGTCAGACTCAGATACGGTCACGCATACACAGTCATGCGCAAACACGCTTGCACACACCAAACTCCCACCAACATGCATGCACAAACAAACACACTTATGTAACGGGATACATGTATGTACCACTAAATGCATCGGATTTGATTCGTTTATCAATCGCCAAATGTTCTATTGATAGTTCACCGTAGCAGCTTGATAACGGTCCCAAATAGTGACAGTTTGATAGCTCCAACTGTACCTTCAACCTTCGAGTTGAAAAGCAGTCCTTGAAAATTATGGTAACATCTTGACAAACACAATACACAAGCTCACACGCAGAGACACACACAGAAACACACTTGGGCGATTAAACAGACACACACTTGCACACACACATAGTCAGACTCACATACGGTCACGCATAGCAGTCATGCGCAAACACGCTTGCACACACCAAACTCCCACCAACATGCATGCACATACAAACACACTTATGTAACCGGATACATGTATGTACCAGTAAATGCAACGGATTTGATTTGTTTACCAATGAATGTTCTATTGAGAGTTCACAATAGCAGCTTGAGAGAGGTCCCAAATATTGACAGTTTGATAGCTCCAACTGTACCTTCAACCTTCGAGTTGAAAAGCAGTCCTTGAAAATTATGGTAACATCTTGACAAACTTGAAAACCTTGTTGTTATTGAACAAAATTCACCTTGGCGTACCTGCAACATTTGGAGCAAATTTTGAAAAAAAATAATGATAATTCCGATGAGTCACCCAGACACAGACAGACACACATTCAAAAACCTGCTAACAACTGCGAAGCCACATACACATAGCACGAGGACAGGTGCGCAGACTCGCATAGACACACACATACATGTCCACACATACAAACAAAACGCATACACATCCAGGCGCGCACACACACGCATAGAAACACATGGATACACACATGTATACACACATGCACACACACGCACACATACGTGCATGCAAACACACATTAATTGGTTTTAAATGTATGTTTTACTTTAAGGTATAAAACTTGTTTATAAAGTGCACTGTAACTTCTTGACAGATTAAAACAGCTTGGCGTGATAGAATAAAGTTCCCCACATTAAACCTCGCGATATTGCGCCAATTGAAAAGATGTTTGCAGAACATTGATGGTAATTCTAATAATGGCCACGCAGACACAGAGACGGACAAATACATTCATATACTTGCTCAGAGCAGACACCTGCCATAAACGTGCAAAGGCATACACACAGACACGGACAGCGACACACACACACACGCGTGCACACCCAAACTCAGATACACAAACATACAAAGATGTACAGACACAGCTGTGCACAGAAATACCTGAGCTCACACGCAGAGACACACACAGAAACACACTTGGGCGATTAAACAGACACACACTTGCACACACACATTGTCAGACTCACATACGGTCACACACACGCACGCACACACGCACACACACACACACACGCGCAAACACACCCAAACTCAGAAACACAAGCATAGAAAAATGTACAGACACGGCTGTGCACAGAAATACACAAACTCACACGCAGAGACACACACAGAAACACACTTGGGCGATTAAACGAACACACACTTGCACACACACATAGTCAGACTCACATACAAAAGATGTTTGCAGAACATTGATGGTAATTCTAATAATAGCCACGCAGACACAGAGACGGACAAATACATTCATATACTTGCTCAGAACAGACACCTGCCATAAACGTGCAAAGGCATACACACGGACAGCGAACCACACACGCACACACGCAGACACGCACGCACACACACACACACACACACACACGCACACACACAGGTATTCAAACACACATTAAATAGTGTTAAATGTATCTTTTACTTGCGGGTATAAAACTTGTTTTTAAAGTGCACTGTAACTTCTTGACAGATTAAAACAGCTTGGCGTGATAGAATAAAGTTCCCCACATTAAACCTCGCGATATTGCGCCATTTGAAAAGATGTTTGCAGAACATTGATGGTAATTCTAATAATAGCCACGCAGACACAGAGACGGACAAATACATTCATATACTTGCTCAGAACAGACACAGACATGAACGCGCAAAGACATACACACAGACACAGACAGCGACACACACACACACGCACACGCACACACACACGCACACGCAAACACACACGCACATGCATACACACACGCGTGGACGCACATGCATACACACACGCACACACACACAGGTATTCAAACACACATTAAATAGTGTTAAATGTATCTTTTACTTGCGGGTATAAAACTTGTTTTTAAAGTGCACGGTAACCTCTTGACAGATTAAAACAGCTTCGCGTGATTGAATAAAGTTCCCCACATTAAATCTCGCGAAATTGCCGCATTTCGAAAAATGTTTGCAGAGCTTTGATGGTAACTCTAATAATAGTCACGCAGACACAGAGACGGACAAATACATTCATATACTTGCTCAGAACAGACACAGACATAAACGTGCAAAGGCATACACACAGACACGGACAGCGACACACACACACACACGCGCAAACACACCCAAACTCAGATACACAAGCATAGAAAAATGTACAGACACGGCTGTGCACAGAAATACACAAACTCACACGCAGAGACACACACAGAAACACACTTGGGCGATTAAACGAACACACACTTGCACACACACATAGTCAGACTCACATACGGTCACGCATAGCAGTCATGCGCAAACACGCTTGCACACACCAAACTCCCACCAACATGCATGCACATACAAACACACTTATGTAACCGGATACATGTATGTACAAGTAAATGCAACGGATTTGATTCGTTTACCAATCAATGTTCTATTGAGAGTTCACAATAGCAGCTTGAGAGAGGTCCCAAATATTGACAGCTTGATAGTTGCAACTGTACCTTCAAATTTCGAGTTAAAAAGCCATCCTTGAAGATTTTAGTAACCTCTTGACAGACTTTGAAGATCTTGTTGTGATTCAACAAAATTAACCTTGGCAAACCTGCAATATTTGGAGCAAAGTTTGAAGGAAAATGATGATAATTCCGAAGACAGTCACGCAGACACGGACAGACACACATCCAAAATCATGCTAACAACTGCGAAGACACATACACATAGCACGAGGACAGATGCGCAGACCTGCATAGACGCATGTATACATGTTCAAACACACGAACAAAACGCATACACATACAAGCGCACACACACACACACACACACACGTGGACGCACATGCATACACACACGCACACACACAGGTATTCAAACACACATTAAATAGTGTTAAATGTATCTTTTACTTGCGGGTATAAAACTAGTTTTTAAAGTGCACTGTAACTTCTTGACAGATTAAAACAGCTTGGCGTGATAGAATAAAGTTCCCCACATTAAACCTCGCGATATTCCGCCATTTGAAAAGATGTTTGCAGAACATTGATGGTAATTCTAATAATAGCCACGCAGACACAGAGACGGACAAATACATTCATATACTTGCTCAGAACAGACACAGACATGAACGCGCAAAGACATACACACAGACACAGACAGCGACACACACACACACGCGTGCACACCCAAACTCAGATACACAAACATACAAAGATGTACAGACACAGCTGTGCACAGAAATACACAAGCTCACACGCAGAGACACACACACAGAAACACACTTGGGCGATTAAACAGACACACACTTGCACACACACATAGTCAGACTCACATACGGTCACGCACACACAGTCATGCGCAAACACGCTTGCACACACCAAACTCCCACCAACATGCATGCACAAACAAACACACTTATGTAACAGGATACATGTATGTACCACTAAATGCATCGGATTTGATTCGTTTATCAATCGCCAAATGTTCTATTGATAGTTCACCGTAGCAGCTTGATAACGGTCCCAAATAGTGACAGTTTGATAGTTCCAACTGTACCTTCAACCTTCGAGTTGAAAGGCCGTCCTTGAAGATTATGGTAACATCTTGACAAACTTGAAAATCTTGTTGTTATTGAACAAAATTCACCTTGGCGTACCTGCAACATTTGGAGCAAATTTTGAAAAAAAATAATGATAATTCCGATGACAGTCACCCAGACACAGACAGACACACATTCAAAAACCTGCTAACAACTGCGAAGACACATACACATAGCACGAGGACAGGTGCGCAGACTCGCATAGACACACACATACATGTTCACACATACAAACAAAACGCATACACATCCAGGCGCACACACACACGCATAGAAACACATGGATACACACATGTATACACACATGCACACACACACACGCACACATACGTGTATGCAAACACACATTAAATGGTTTTAAATGTATGTTTTACTTTCAGGTATAAAACTTGTTTATAAAGTGCACTGTAACTTCTTGACAGATTAAAACAGCTTGGCGTGATAGAATAAAGTTCCCCACATTAAACCTCACGATATTGCGCCATTTGAAAAGATGTTTGCAGAACATTGATGGTAATTCTAATAATAGCCACGCAGACACAGAGACGGACAAATACATTCATATACTTATTCAGAACAGACACAGACATGAACGCGCAAAGATACACACACACACACAGACAGCGACACACACACACACACACACACGCGTGCAAACACACCCAAACTCAGATACACAAACATACAAAGATGTACAGACACAGCTGTGCACAGAAATACACAAACTCACATGCAGAGACCCACACAGAAACACACTCAGGCGATCAAACAGACACTTGCACGCACGCATAGCCGCACACACATACAGTCACACACACGCAGTCTTGCGCAAACACACTTGCACACACCAAACTCTCACCAACACGCATGCACATACACACGCGCTTATGTAACCAGATACATGTATGTACCATTAAATTCAACGGATTTGATTTGATTATCAATCGCCAAATGTTCTTTTGAGAGTTCATTGTGGCAGCTTGATAGCTGTCCAAAATAGGAACAGTTTGATAGTTCCAACTGTACCTTCAACTTTCGAGTGAGAAGCCGTCCTTGAAGATTATAGTAACCTCTTGACACACTTTGAAATTCTTGTTGTTAATGAACAAAATTCACCTTGGCGTACCTGCAACATTTGGAGCAAAGTTTTACAAAAAATAATGATAATTCTGGTGACAGTCACACAGACACAGACAGACACACATCCAAAAGAATGCTAACAACTGCGAAGACACATATGCATAGCACAAGGACAGATGCGCAGACTTGCATAGACACACACATGCATGTTCACACATACAAACAAAACTCATACACATACAGGCGCGCACACACACACACACGTGGACACACATGCATACACGCATGCACACACACAGGTCTTCAAACACACATTAAATAGTGTTAAATGTATCTTTTACTTGCGGGTATAAAACTTGTTTTTAAAATGCACGGTAACCTCTTGACAGATTAAAACAGCTTCGCGTGATTGAATAAAGTTCCCCACATTAAACCTCGTGATTTTGCGCCATTTGAAAAGATGTTTGCAGAACATTGATGGTAATTCTAATAATAGCCACGCAGACACAGAGACGGACAAATACATTCATATACTTGCTCAGAACAGACACAGACATGAACGCGCAAAGACATACACACAGACAGCGACACACACACACACACGCGTGGACGCACATGCATACACACACGCACACACACAGGTATTCAAACACACATTAAATAGTGTTAAATGTATCTTTTACTTGCGGGTATAAAACTTGTTTTTAAAGTGCACGGTAACCTCTTGACAGATTAAAACAGCTTCGCGTGATTGAATAAAGTTCCCCACATTAAATCTCGCGAAATTGCCGCATTTGGAAAAATGTTTGCAGAGCTTTGATGGTAACTCTAATAATAGTCACGCAGACACAGAGACGGACAAATACATTCATATACTTGCTCAGAACAGACACAGACATAAACGTGCAAAGGCATACATACAGACATGGACAGCGACACACACACACACGCGTGCACACCCAAACTCAGATACACAAACATACAAAGATGTACAGACACAGCTGTGCTCAGAAATACACAAGCTCACACGCAGAGACACACACAGAAACACACTTGGGCGATTAAACAGACACACACTTGCACACACACATAGTCAGACTCAGATACGGTCACGCATACACAGTCATGCGCAAACACGCTTGCACACACCAAACTCCCACCAACATGCATGCACAAACAAACACACTTATGTAACGGGATACATGTATGTACCACTAAATGCATCGGATTTGATTCGTTTATCAATCGCCAAATGTTCTATTGATAGTTCACCGTAGCAGCTTGATAACGGTCCCAAATAGTGACAGTTTGATAGCTCCAACTGTACCTTCAACCTTCGAGTTGAAAAGCAGTCCTTGAAAATTATGGTAACATCTTGACAAACACAATACACAAGCTCACACGCAGAGACACACACAGAAACACACTTGGGCGATTAAACAGACACACACTTGCACACACACATAGTCAGACTCACATACGGTCACGCATAGCAGTCATGCGCAAACACGCTTGCACACACCAAACTCCCACCAACATGCATGCACATACAAACACACTTATGTAACCGGATACATGTATGTACCAGTAAATGCAACGGATTTGATTTGTTTACCAATGAATGTTCTATTGAGAGTTCACAATAGCAGCTTGAGAGAGGTCCCAAATATTGACAGTTTGATAGCTCCAACTGTACCTTCAACCTTCGAGTTGAAAAGCAGTCCTTGAAAATTATGGTAACATCTTGACAAACTTGAAAACCTTGTTGTTATTGAACAAAATTCACCTTGGCGTACCTGCAACATTTGGAGCAAATTTTGAAAAAAAATAATGATAATTCCGATGAGTCACCCAGACACAGACAGACACACATTCAAAAACCTGCTAACAACTGCGAAGCCACATACACATAGCACGAGGACAGGTGCGCAGACTCGCATAGACACACACATACATGTCCACACATACAAACAAAACGCATACACATCCAGGCGCGCACACACACGCATAGAAACACATGGATACACACATGTATACACACATGCACACACACGCACACATACGTGCATGCAAACACACATTAATTGGTTTTAAATGTATGTTTTACTTTAAGGTATAAAACTTGTTTATAAAGTGCACTGTAACTTCTTGACAGATTAAAACAGCTTGGCGTGATAGAATAAAGTTCCCCACATTAAACCTCGCGATATTGCGCCAATTGAAAAGATGTTTGCAGAACATTGATGGTAATTCTAATAATGGCCACGCAGACACAGAGACGGACAAATACATTCATATACTTGCTCAGAGCAGACACCTGCCATAAACGTGCAAAGGCATACACACAGACACGGACAGCGACACACACACACACACACGCGTGCACACCCAAACTCAGATACACAAACATACAAAGATGTACAGACACAGCTGTGCACAGAAATACCTGAGCTCACACGCAGAGACACACACAGAAACACACTTGGGCGATTAAACAGACACACACTTGCACACACACATTGTCAGACTCACATACGGTCACACACACGCACGCACACACGCACACACACACACACACGCGCAAACACACCCAAACTCAGAAACACAAGCATAGAAAAATGTACAGACACGGCTGTGCACAGAAATACACAAACTCACACGCAGAGACACACACAGAAACACACTTGGGCGATTAAACGAACACACACTTGCACACACACATAGTCAGACTCACATACAAAAGATGTTTGCAGAACATTGATGGTAATTCTAATAATAGCCACGCAGACACAGAGACGGACAAATACATTCATATACTTGCTCAGAACAGACACCTGCCATAAACGTGCAAAGGCATACACACGGACAGCGAACCACACACGCACACACGCAGACACGCACGCACACACACACACACACACACACACGCACACACACAGGTATTCAAACACACATTAAATAGTGTTAAATGTATCTTTTACTTGCGGGTATAAAACTTGTTTTTAAAGTGCACTGTAACTTCTTGACAGATTAAAACAGCTTGGCGTGATAGAATAAAGTTCCCCACATTAAACCTCGCGATATTGCGCCATTTGAAAAGATGTTTGCAGAACATTGATGGTAATTCTAATAATAGCCACGCAGACACAGAGACGGACAAATACATTCATATACTTGCTCAGAACAGACACAGACATGAACGCGCAAAGACATACACACAGACACAGACAGCGACACACACACACACGCACACACACACGCACACGCAAACACACACGCACATGCATACACACACGCGTGGACGCACATGCATACACACACGCACACACACACAGGTATTCAAACACACATTAAATAGTGTTAAATGTATCTTTTACTTGCGGGTATAAAACTTGTTTTTAAAGTGCACGGTAACCTCTTGACAGATTAAAACAGCTTCGCGTGATTGAATAAAGTTCCCCACATTAAATCTCGCGATATTGCCGCATTTGGAAAAATGTTTGCAGAGCTTTGATGGTAATTCTAATAATAGCCACGCAGACACAGAGACGGAAAAATACATTCATATACTTGCTCAGAACAGACACAGACATGAACGCGCAAAGACATACACACAGACACAGACAGCGACACACACACACGCGTGGACGCACATGCATACACACACGCACACACACAGGTATTCAAACACACATTAAATAGTGTTAAATGTATCTTTTACTTGCGGGTATAAAACTTGTTTTTAAAGTGCACGGTAACCTCTTGACAGATTAAAACAGCTTCGCGTGATTGAATAAAGTTCCCCACATTAAATCTCGCGAAATTGCCGCATTTCGAAAAATGTTTGCAGAGCTTTGATGGTAACTCTAATAATAGTCACGCAGACACAGAGACGGACAAATACATTCATATACTTGCTCAGAACAGACACAGACATAAACGTGCAAAGGCATACACACAGACACGGACAGCGACACACACACACACGCGCAAACACACCCAAACTCAGATACACAAGCATAGAAAAATGTACAGACACGGCTGTGCACAGAAATACACAAACTCACACGCAGAGACACACACAGAAACACACTTGGGCGATTAAACGAACACACACTTGCACACACACATAGTCAGACTCACATACGGTCACGCATAGCAGTCATGCGCAAACACGCTTGCACACACCAAACTCCCACCAACATGCATGCACATACAAACACACTTATGTAACCGGATACATGTATGTACAAGTAAATGCAACGGATTTGATTCGTTTACCAATCAATGTTCTATTGAGAGTTCACAATAGCAGCTTGAGAGAGGTCCCAAATATTGACAGCTTGATAGTTGCAACTGTACCTTCAAATTTCGAGTTAAAAAGCCATCCTTGAAGATTTTAGTAACCTCTTGACAGACTTTGAAGATCTTGTTGTGATTCAACAAAATTAACCTTGGCAAACCTGCAATATTTGGAGCAAAGTTTGAAGGAAAATGATGATAATTCCGAAGACAGTCACGCAGACACGGACAGACACACATCCAAAATCATGCTAACAACTGCGAAGACACATACACATAGCACGAGGACAGATGCGCAGACCTGCATAGACGCATGTATACATGTTCAAACACACGAACAAAACGCATACACATACAAGCGCACACACACACACACACACGTGGACGCACATGCATACACACACGCACACACACAGGTATTCAAACACACATTAAATAGTGTTAAATGTATCTTTTACTTGCGGGTATAAAACTAGTTTTTAAAGTGCACTGTAACTTCTTGACAGATTAAAACAGCTTGGCGTGATAGAATAAAGTTCCCCACATTAAACCTCGCGATATTCCGCCATTTGAAAAGATGTTTGCAGAACATTGATGGTAATTCTAATAATAGCCACGCAGACACAGAGACGGACAAATACATTCATATACTTGCTCAGAACAGACACAGACATGAACGCGCAAAGACATACACACAGACACAGACAGCGACACACACACACACGCGTGCACACCCAAACTCAGATACACAAACATACAAAGATGTACAGACACAGCTGTGCACAGAAATACACAAGCTCACACGCAGAGACACACACACAGAAACACACTTGGGCGATTAAACAGACACACACTTGCACACACACATAGTCAGACTCACATACGGTCACGCACACACAGTCATGCGCAAACACGCTTGCACACACCAAACTCCCACCAACATGCATGCACAAACAAACACACTTATGTAACAGGATACATGTATGTACCACTAAATGCATCGGATTTGATTCGTTTATCAATCGCCAAATGTTCTATTGATAGTTCACCGTAGCAGCTTGATAACGGTCCCAAATAGTGACAGTTTGATAGTTCCAACTGTACCTTCAACCTTCGAGTTGAAAGGCCGTCCTTGAAGATTATGGTAACATCTTGACAAACTTGAAAATCTTGTTGTTATTGAACAAAATTCACCTTGGCGTACCTGCAACATTTGGAGCAAATTTTGAAAAAAAATAATGATAATTCCGATGACAGTCACCCAGACACAGACAGACACACATTCAAAAACCTGCTAACAACTGCGAAGACACATACACATAGCACGAGGACAGGTGCGCAGACTCGCATAGACACACACATACATGTTCACACATACAAACAAAACGCATACACATCCAGGCGCACACACACACGCATAGAAACACATGGATACACACATGTATACACACATGCACACACACACACGCACACATACGTGTATGCAAACACACATTAAATGGTTTTAAATGTATGTTTTACTTTCAGGTATAAAACTTGTTTATAAAGTGCACTGTAACTTCTTGACAGATTAAAACAGCTTGGCGTGATAGAATAAAGTTCCCCACATTAAACCTCACGATATTGCGCCATTTGAAAAGATGTTTGCAGAACATTGATGGTAATTCTAATAATAGCCACGCAGACACAGAGACGGACAAATACATTCATATACTTATTCAGAACAGACACAGACATGAACGCGCAAAGATACACACACACACACAGACAGCGACACACACACACACACACACACGCGTGCAAACACACCCAAACTCAGATACACAAACATACAAAGATGTACAGACACAGCTGTGCACAGAAATACACAAACTCACATGCAGAGACCCACACAGAAACACACTCAGGCGATCAAACAGACACTTGCACGCACGCATAGCCGCACACACATACAGTCACACACACGCAGTCTTGCGCAAACACACTTGCACACACCAAACTCTCACCAACACGCATGCACATACACACGCGCTTATGTAACCAGATACATGTATGTACCATTAAATTCAACGGATTTGATTTGATTATCAATCGCCAAATGTTCTTTTGAGAGTTCATTGTGGCAGCTTGATAGCTGTCCAAAATAGGAACAGTTTGATAGTTCCAACTGTACCTTCAACTTTCGAGTGAGAAGCCGTCCTTGAAGATTATAGTAACCTCTTGACACACTTTGAAATTCTTGTTGTTAATGAACAAAATTCACCTTGGCGTACCTGCAACATTTGGAGCAAAGTTTTACAAAAAATAATGATAATTCTGGTGACAGTCACACAGACACAGACAGACACACATCCAAAAGAATGCTAACAACTGCGAAGACACATATGCATAGCACAAGGACAGATGCGCAGACTTGCATAGACACACACATGCATGTTCACACATACAAACAAAACTCATACACATACAGGCGCGCACACACACACACACGTGGACACACATGCATACACGCATGCACACACACAGGTCTTCAAACACACATTAAATAGTGTTAAATGTATCTTTTACTTGCGGGTATAAAACTTGTTTTTAAAGTGCACGGTAACCTCTTGACAGATTAAAACAGCTTCGCGTGATTGAATAAAGTTCCCCACATTAAATCTCGCGAAATTGCCGCATTTGGAAAAATGTTTGCAGAGCTTTGATGGTAACTCTAATAATAGTCACGCAGACACAGAGACGGACAAATACATTCATATACTTGCTCAGAACAGACACAGACATGAACGCGCAAAGACATACACACAGACACAGACAGCGACACACACACACACACGCGTGGACGCACATGCATACACACACGCACACACACAGGTATTCAAACACACATTAAATAGTGTTAAATGTATCTTTTACTTGCGGGTATAAAACTTGTTTTTAAAGTGCACGGTAACCTCTTGACAGATTAAAACAGCTTCGCGTGATTGAATAAAGTTCCCCACATTAAATCTCGCGAAATTGCCGCATTTGGAAAAATGTTTGCAGAGCTTTGATGGTAACTCTAATAATAGTCACGCAGACACAGAGACGGACAAATACATTCATATACTTGCTCAGAACAGACACAGACATAAACGTGCAAAGGCATACATACAGACATGGACAGCGACACACACACACACGCGTGCACACCCAAACTCAGATACACAAACATACAAAGATGTACAGACACAGCTGTGCTCAGAAATACACAAGCTCACACGCAGAGACACACACAGAAACACACTTGGGCGATTAAACAGACACACACTTGCACACACACATAGTCAGACTCAGATACGGTCACGCATACACAGTCATGCGCAAACACGCTTGCACACACCAAACTCCCACCAACATGCATGCACAAACAAACACACTTATGTAACGGGATACATGTATGTACCACTAAATGCATCGGATTTGATTCGTTTATCAATCGCCAAATGTTCTATTGATAGTTCACCGTAGCAGCTTGATAACGGTCCCAAATAGTGACAGTTTGATAGCTCCAACTGTACCTTCAACCTTCGAGTTGAAAAGCAGTCCTTGAAAATTATGGTAACATCTTGACAAACACAATACACAAGCTCACACGCAGAGACACACACAGAAACACACTTGGGCGATTAAACAGACACACACTTGCACACACACATAGTCAGACTCACATACGGTCACGCATAGCAGTCATGCGCAAACACGCTTGCACACACCAAACTCCCACCAACATGCATGCACATACAAACACACTTATGTAACCGGATACATGTATGTACCAGTAAATGCAACGGATTTGATTTGTTTACCAATGAATGTTCTATTGAGAGTTCACAATAGCAGCTTGAGAGAGGTCCCAAATATTGACAGTTTGATAGCTCCAACTGTACCTTCAACCTTCGAGTTGAAAAGCAGTCCTTGAAAATTATGGTAACATCTTGACAAACTTGAAAACCTTGTTGTTATTGAACAAAATTCACCTTGGCGTACCTGCAACATTTGGAGCAAATTTTGAAAAAAAATAATGATAATTCCGATGAGTCACCCAGACACAGACAGACACACATTCAAAAACCTGCTAACAACTGCGAAGCCACATACACATAGCACGAGGACAGGTGCGCAGACTCGCATAGACACACACATACATGTCCACACATACAAACAAAACGCATACACATCCAGGCGCGCACACACACGCATAGAAACACATGGATACACACATGTATACACACATGCACACACACGCACACATACGTGCATGCAAACACACATTAATTGGTTTTAAATGTATGTTTTACTTTAAGGTATAAAACTTGTTTATAAAGTGCACTGTAACTTCTTGACAGATTAAAACAGCTTGGCGTGATAGAATAAAGTTCCCCACATTAAACCTCGCGATATTGCGCCAATTGAAAAGATGTTTGCAGAACATTGATGGTAATTCTAATAATGGCCACGCAGACACAGAGACGGACAAATACATTCATATACTTGCTCAGAGCAGACACCTGCCATAAACGTGCAAAGGCATACACACAGACACGGACAGCGACACACACACACACACACGCGTGCACACCCAAACTCAGATACACAAACATACAAAGATGTACAGACACAGCTGTGCACAGAAATACCTGAGCTCACACGCAGAGACACACACAGAAACACACTTGGGCGATTAAACAGACACACACTTGCACACACACATTGTCAGACTCACATACGGTCACACACACGCACGCACACACGCACACACACACACACACGCGCAAACACACCCAAACTCAGAAACACAAGCATAGAAAAATGTACAGACACGGCTGTGCACAGAAATACACAAACTCACACGCAGAGACACACACAGAAACACACTTGGGCGATTAAACGAACACACACTTGCACACACACATAGTCAGACTCACATACAAAAGATGTTTGCAGAACATTGATGGTAATTCTAATAATAGCCACGCAGACACAGAGACGGACAAATACATTCATATACTTGCTCAGAACAGACACCTGCCATAAACGTGCAAAGGCATACACACGGACAGCGAACCACACACGCACACACGCACGCACACACACACACACACACACACACACACACGCACACACACAGGTATTCAAACACACATTAAATAGTGTTAAATGTATCTTTTACTTGCGGGTATAAAACTTGTTTTTAAAGTGCACTGTAACTTCTTGACAGATTAAAACAGCTTGGCGTGATAGAATAAAGTTCCCCACATTAAACCTCGCGATATTGCGCCATTTGAAAAGATGTTTGCAGAACATTGATGGTAATTCTAATAATAGCCACGCAGACACAGAGACGGACAAATACATTCATATACTTGCTCAGAACAGACACAGACATGAACGCGCAAAGACATACACACAGACACAGACAGCGACACACACACACACGCACACGCACACACACACGCACACGCAAACACACACGCACATGCATACACACACGCGTGGACGCACATGCATACACACACGCACACACACACAGGTATTCAAACACACATTAAATAGTGTTAAATGTATCTTTTACTTGCGGGTATAAAACTTGTTTTTAAAGTGCACGGTAACCTCTTGACAGATTAAAACAGCTTCGCGTGATTGAATAAAGTTCCCCACATTAAATCTCGCGATATTGCCGCATTTGGAAAAATGTTTGCAGAGCTTTGATGGTAATTCTAATAATAGCCACGCAGACACAGAGACGGAAAAATACATTCATATACTTGCTCAGAACAGACACAGACATGAACGCGCAAAGACATACACACAGACACAGACAGCGACACACACACACGCGTGGACGCACATGCATACACACACGCACACACACAGGTATTCAAACACACATTAAATAGTGTTAAATGTATCTTTTACTTGCGGGTATAAAACTTGTTTTTAAAGTGCACGGTAACCTCTTGACAGATTAAAACAGCTTCGCGTGATTGAATAAAGTTCCCCACATTAAATCTCGCGAAATTGCCGCATTTCGAAAAATGTTTGCAGAGCTTTGATGGTAACTCTAATAATAGTCACGCAGACACAGAGACGGACAAATACATTCATATACTTGCTCAGAACAGACACAGACATAAACGTGCAAAGGCATACACACAGACACGGACAGCGACACACACACACACGCGCAAACACACCCAAACTCAGATACACAAGCATAGAAAAATGTACAGACACGGCTGTGCACAGAAATACACAAACTCACACGCAGAGACACACACAGAAACACACTTGGGCGATTAAACGAACACACACTTGCACACACACATAGTCAGACTCACATACGGTCACGCATAGCAGTCATGCGCAAACACGCTTGCACACACCAAACTCCCACCAACATGCATGCACATACAAACACACTTATGTAACCGGATACATGTATGTACAAGTAAATGCAACGGATTTGATTCGTTTACCAATCAATGTTCTATTGAGAGTTCACAATAGCAGCTTGAGAGAGGTCCCAAATATTGACAGCTTGATAGTTGCAACTGTACCTTCAAATTTCGAGTTAAAAAGCCATCCTTGAAGATTTTAGTAACCTCTTGACAGACTTTGAAGATCTTGTTGTGATTCAACAAAATTAACCTTGGCAAACCTGCAATATTTGGAGCAAAGTTTGAAGGAAAATGATGATAATTCCGAAGACAGTCACGCAGACACGGACAGACACACATCCAAAATCATGCTAACAACTGCGAAGACACATACACATAGCACGAGGACAGATGCGCAGACCTGCATAGACGCATGTATACATGTTCAAACACACGAACAAAACGCATACACATACAAGCGCACACACACACACACACACACACGTGGACGCACATGCATACACACACGCACACACACAGGTATTCAAACACACATTAAATAGTGTTAAATGTATCTTTTACTTGCGGGTATAAAACTAGTTTTTAAAGTGCACTGTAACTTCTTGACAGATTAAAACAGCTTGGCGTGATAGAATAAAGTTCCCCACATTAAACCTCGCGATATTCCGCCATTTGAAAAGATGTTTGCAGAACATTGATGGTAATTCTAATAATAGCCACGCAGACACAGAGACGGACAAATACATTCATATACTTGCTCAGAACAGACACAGACATGAACGCGCAAAGACATACACACAGACACAGACAGCGACACACACACACACGCGTGCACACCCAAACTCAGATACACAAACATACAAAGATGTACAGACACAGCTGTGCACAGAAATACACAAGCTCACACGCAGAGACACACACACAGAAACACACTTGGGCGATTAAACAGACACACACTTGCACACACACATAGTCAGACTCACATACGGTCACGCACACACAGTCATGCGCAAACACGCTTGCACACACCAAACTCCCACCAACATGCATGCACAAACAAACACACTTATGTAACAGGATACATGTATGTACCACTAAATGCATCGGATTTGATTCGTTTATCAATCGCCAAATGTTCTATTGATAGTTCACCGTAGCAGCTTGATAACGGTCCCAAATAGTGACAGTTTGATAGTTCCAACTGTACCTTCAACCTTCGAGTTGAAAGGCCGTCCTTGAAGATTATGGTAACATCTTGACAAACTTGAAAATCTTGTTGTTATTGAACAAAATTCACCTTGGCGTACCTGCAACATTTGGAGCAAATTTTGAAAAAAAATAATGATAATTCCGATGACAGTCACCCAGACACAGACAGACACACATTCAAAAACCTGCTAACAACTGCGAAGACACATACACATAGCACGAGGACAGGTGCGCAGACTCGCATAGACACACACATACATGTTCACACATACAAACAAAACGCATACACATCCAGGCGCACACACACACGCATAGAAACACATGGATACACACATGTATACACACATGCACACACACACACGCACACATACGTGTATGCAAACACACATTAAATGGTTTTAAATGTATGTTTTACTTTCAGGTATAAAACTTGTTTATAAAGTGCACTGTAACTTCTTGACAGATTAAAACAGCTTGGCGTGATAGAATAAAGTTCCCCACATTAAACCTCACGATATTGCGCCATTTGAAAAGATGTTTGCAGAACATTGATGGTAATTCTAATAATAGCCACGCAGACACAGAGACGGACAAATACATTCATATACTTATTCAGAACAGACACAGACATGAACGCGCAAAGATACACACACACACACAGACAGCGACACACACACACACACGCGTGCAAACACACCCAAACTCAGATACACAAACATACAAAGATGTACAGACACAGCTGTGCACAGAAATACACAAACTCACATGCAGAGACCCACACAGAAACACACTCAGGCGATCAAACAGACACTTGCACGCACGCATAGCCGCACACACATACAGTCACACACACGCAGTCTTGCGCAAACACACTTGCACACACCAAACTCTCACCAACACGCATGCACATACACACGCGCTTATGTAACCAGATACATGTATGTACCATTAAATTCAACGGATTTGATTTGATTATCAATCGCCAAATGTTCTTTTGAGAGTTCATTGTGGCAGCTTGATAGCTGTCCAAAATAGGAACAGTTTGATAGTTCCAACTGTACCTTCAACTTTCGAGTGAGAAGCCGTCCTTGAAGATTATAGTAACCTCTTGACACACTTTGAAATTCTTGTTGTTAATGAACAAAATTCACCTTGGCGTACCTGCAACATTTGGAGCAAAGTTTTACAAAAAATAATGATAATTCTGATGACAGTCACGCAGACACAGACAGACACACATCCAAAAGAATGCTAACAACTGCGAAGACACATATGCATAGCACAAGGACAGATGCGCAGACTTGCATAGACACACACATGCATGTTCACACATACAAACAAAACTCATACACATACAGGCGCGCACACACACACACACGTGGACACACATGCATACACGCATGCACACACACAGGTCTTCAAACACACATTAAATAGTGTTAAATGTATCTTTTACTTGCACGTATAAAACTTGTTTTTAAAGTGCACGGTAACCTCTTGACAGATTAAAACAGCTTGGCGTGATTGAATAAAGTTCCCCATATTAAATCTCGTGATATTGCACCATTTGGAAAAATGTTTCCAGAGCTTTGATGGTAACTCTAATAATAGTCACGCAGACACAGAGACGGACAAATACATTCATATACTTGCTCAGAACAGACACCTGCCATAAACGTGCAAAGGCATACACACAGACACGGACAGCGACACACACACACGCGCGCGCAAACACACCCAAACTCAGATACACAAGCATAGAAAAATGTACAGACACGGCTGTGCACAGAAATACACAAACTCACACGCAGAGACACACACAGAAACACACTTGGGCGATTAAACGAACACACACTTGCACACACACATAGTCAGACTCACATACGGTCACGCATAGCAGTCATGCGCAAACACGCTTGCACACACCAAACTCCCACCAACATGCATGCACATACAAACACACTTATGTAACCGGATACATGTATGTACAAGTAAATGCAACGGATTTGATTCGTTTACCAATCAATGTTCTATTGAGAGTTCACAATAGCAGCTTGAGAGAGGTCCCAAATATTGACAGCTTGATAGTTCCAACTGTACCTTCAAATTTCGAGTTAAAAAGCCGTCCTTGAAGATTTTAGTAACCTCTTGACAGACTTTGAAGATCTTGTTGTGATTCAACAGAATTAACCTTGGCAAACCTGCAATATTTGGAGCAAAGTTTGAAGAAAAATGATGATAATTCCGAAGACAGTCACGCAGACACGGACAGACACACATCCAAAATCATGCTAACAACTGCGAAGACACATACACATAGCACGAGGACAGGTGCGCAGACTCGCATAGACACACACATACATGTTCACACATACAAACAAAACGCATACACATCCAGGCGCACACACACACGCATAGAAACACACGGATACACACATGTATACACACATGCACACACACACGCACACATACGTGTATGCAAACACACATTAAATGGTTTTAAATGTATGTTTTACTTTCAGGTATAAAACTTGTTTATAAAATGCACTGTAACTTCTTGACAGATTAAAACAGCTTGGCGTGATAGAATAAAGTTCCACACATTAAACCTCGCGATATTGCGCCATTTGAAAAGATGTTTGCAGAACATTGATGGTAATTCTAATAATGGCCACGCAGACACAGAGACGGACAAATACATTCATATACTTGCTCAGAACAGACAACTGCCATAAACGTGCAAAGGCATACATACAGACACGGACAGCGACACACACACACGCGCGCACACCCAAAATCAGATACACAAACATACAAAGATGTACAGACACAGCTGTGCACAGAAATACACAAGCTCACACGCAGAGACACACACAGAAACACACTTGGGCGATTAAACAGACACACACTTGCACACACACATAGTCAGACTCACATACGGTCACGCACACACAGTCATGCGCAAACACGCTTGCACACACCAAACTCCCACCAACATGCATGCACAAACAAACACACTTATGTAACAGGATACATGTATGTACCACTAAATGCATCGGATTTGATTCGTTTATCAATCGCCAAATGTTCTATTGATAGTTCACCGTAGCAGCTTGAAAACGGTCCCAAATAGTGACAGTTTGATAGTTCCAACTGTACCTTCAACCTTCGAGTTGAAAGGCCGTCCTTGAAGATTATGGTAACATCTTGACAAACTTGAAAATCTTGTTGTTATTGAACAAAATTCACCTTGGCGTACCTGCAACATTTGGAGCAAATTTCGAAAAAAAATAATGATAATTCCGATGACAGTCACCCAGACACAGACAGACACACAATCAAAAACCTGCTAAAAACTGCGAAAACACATACACATAGCACGGGGACAGGTGCGCAGACTTGCATAGACACACACATACATGTTCACACATACAAACAAAACGCATACACATCCAGGCGCACACACACACGCATAGAAACACATGGATACACACATGTATACACACATGCACACACACACGCACACATACGTGTATGCAAACACACATTAAATGGTTTTAAATGTATGTTTTTCTTTCAGGTATAAAACTTGTTTATAAAGTGCACTGTAACTTCTTGACAGATTAAAACAGCTTGGCGTGATAGAATAAAGTTCCCCACATTAAACCTCGCGATATTGCGCCATTTGAAAAGATGTTTGCAGAACATTGATGGTAATTCTAATAATAGCCACGCAGACACAGAGACGGACAAATACATTCATATACTTGCTCAGAACAGACACCTGCCATAAACGTGCAAAGGCATACACACAGACACGGACAGCGACACACACACACACGCGCAAACACACCCAAACTCAGATACACAAGCATAGAAAAATGTACAGACACGGCTGTGCACAGAAATACACAAACTCACACGCCGAGACACACACAGAAACACACTTGGGCGATTAAACGAACACACACTTGCACACACACATAGTCAGACTCACATACGGTCACGCATAGCAGTCATGCGCAAACACGCTTGCACACACCAAACTCCCACCAACATGCATGCACATACAAACACACTTATGTAACCGGATACATGTATGTACAAGTAAATGCAACGGATTTGATTCGTTTACCAATCAATGTTCTATTGAGAGTTCACAATAGCAGCTTGAGAGAGGTCCCAAATATTGACAGCTTGATAGTTCCAACTGTAACTTCAAATTTCGAGTTAAAAAGCCATCCTTGAAGATTTTAGTAACCTCTTGACAGACTTTGAAGATCTTGTTGTGATTCAACAAAATTAACCTTGGCAAACCTGCAATATTTGGAGCAAAGTTTGAAGAAAAATGATGATAATTCCGAAGACAGTCACGCAGACACGGACAGACACACATCCAAAATCATGCTAACAACTGCAAAGACACATACACATAGCACGAGGACAGATGCGCAGACCTGCATAGACGCATGTATACATGTTCAAACACACGAACAAAACGCATACACATACAAGCGCACACACACACGTGGACGCACATGCATACACACACGCACACACACAGGTATTCAAACACACATTAAATAGTGTTAAATGTATCTTTTACTTGCGGGTATAAAACTTGTTTTTAAAGTGCACGGTAACCTCTTGACAGATTAAAACAGCTTCGCGTGATTGAATAAAGTTCCCCACATTAAATCTCGCGAAATTGCCGCATTTCGAAAAATGTTTGCAGAGCTTTGATGGTAACTCTAATAATAGTCACGCAGACACAGAGACGGACAAATACATTCATATACTTGCTCAGAACAGACACAGACATAAACGTGCAAAGGCATACATACAGACACGGACAGCGACACACACACACACACACACACGCGTGCACACCCAAACTCAGATACACAAACATACAAAGATGTACAGACACAGCTGTGCACAGAAATACACAAGCTCACACGCCGAGACACACACAGAAACACACTTGGGCGATTAAACAGACACACACTTGCACACACACATAGTCAGACTCACATACGGTCACGCACACACAGTCATGCGCAAACACGCTTGCACACACCAAACTCCCACCAACATGCATGCACAAACAAACACACTTATGTAACAGGATACATGTATGTACCACTAAATGCATCGGATTTGATTCGTTTATCAATCGCCAAATGTTCTATTGATAGTTCACCGTAGCAGCTTGATAACGGTCCCAAATAGTGACAGTTTGATAGTTCCAACTGTACCTTCAACCTTCGAGTTGAAAGGCCGTCCTTGAAGATTATGGTAACATCTTGACAAACTTGAAAATCTTGTTGTTATTGAACAAAATTCACCTTGGCGTACCTGCAACATTTGGAGCAAATTTTGAAAAAAAATAATGATAATTCCGATGACAGTCACCCAGACACAGACAGACACACATTCAAAAACCTGCTAACAACTGCGAAGACACATACACATAGCACGAGGACAGGTGCGCAGACTCGCATAGACACACACATACATGTTCACACATACAAACAAAACGCATACACATCCAGGCGCACACACACACACGCATAGAAACACATGGATACACACATGTATACACACATGCACACACACACACGCACACATACGTGTATGCAAACACACATTAAATGGTTTTAAATGTATGTTTTACTTTCAGGTATAAAACTTGTTTATAAAGTGCACTGTAACTTCTTGACAGATTAAAACAGCTTGGCGTGATAGAATAAAGTTCCCCACATTAAACCTCACGATATTGCGCCATTTGAAAAGATGTTTGCAGAACATTGATGGTAATTCTAATAATAGCCACGCAGACACAGAGACGGACAAATACATTCATATACTTATTCAGAACAGACACAGACATGAACGCGCAAAGATACACACACACACACACAGACAGCGACACACACACACACACACACGCGTGCAAACACACCCAAACTCAGATACACAAACATACAAAGATGTACAGACACAGCTGTGCACAGAAATACACAAACTCACATGCAGAGACCCACACAGAAACACACTCAGGCGATCAAACAGACACTTGCACGCACGCATAGCCGCACACACATACAGTCACACACACGCAGTCTTGCGCAAACACACTTGCACACACCAAACTCTCACCAACACGCATGCACATACACACGCGCTTATGTAACCAGATACATGTATGTACCATTAAATTCAACGGATTTGATTTGATTATCAATCGCCAAATGTTCTTTTGAGAGTTCATTGTGGCAGCTTGATAGCTGTCCAAAATAGGAACAGTTTGATAGTTCCAACTGTACCTTCAACTTTCGAGTGAGAAGCCGTCCTTGAAGATTATAGTAACCTCTTGACACACTTTGAAATTCTTGTTGTTAATGAACAAAATTCACCTTGGCGTACCTGCAACATTTGGAGCAAAGTTTTACAAAAAATAATGATAATTCTGATGACAGTCACGCAGACACAGACAGACACACATCCAAAAGAATGCTAACAACTGCGAAGACACATATGCATAGCACAAGGACAGATGCGCAGACTTGCATAGACACACACATGCATGTTCACACATACAAACAAAACTCATACACATACAGGCGCGCACACACACACACACGTGGACACACATGCATACACGCATGCACACACACAGGTCTTCAAACACACATTAAATAGTGTTAAATGTATCTTTTACTTGCACGTATAAAACTTGTTTTTAAAGTGCACGGTAACCTCTTGACAGATTAAAACAGCTTGGCGTGATTGAATAAAGTTCCCCATATTAAATCTCGTGATATTGCACCATTTGGAAAAATGTTTCCAGAGCTTTGATGGTAACTCTAATAATAGTCACGCAGACACAGAGACGGACAAATACATTCATATACTTGCTCAGAACAGACACCTGCCATAAACGTGCAAAGGCATACACACAGACACGGACAGCGACACACACACACACGCGCGCAAACACACCCAAACTCAGATACACAAGCATAGAAAAATGTACAGACACGGCTGTGCACAGAAATACACAAACTCACACGCAGAGACACACACAGAAACACACTTGGGCGATTAAACGAACACACACTTGCACACACACATAGTCAGACTCACATACGGTCACGCATAGCAGTCATGCGCAAACACGCTTGCACACACCAAACTCCCACCAACATGCATGCACATACAAACACACTTATGTAACCGGATACATGTATGTACAAGTAAATGCAACGGATTTGATTCGTTTACCAATCAATGTTCTATTGAGAGTTCACAATAGCAGCTTGAGAGAGGTCCCAAATATTGACAGCTTGATAGTTCCAACTGTACCTTCAAATTTCGAGTTAAAAAGCCGTCCTTGAAGATTTTAGTAACCTCTTGACAGACTTTGAAGATCTTGTTGTGATTCAACAGAATTAACCTTGGCAAACCTGCAATATTTGGAGCAAAGTTTGAAGAAAAATGATGATAATTCCGAAGACAGTCACGCAGACACGGACAGACACACATCCAAAATCATGCTAACAACTGCGAAGACACATACACATAGCACGAGGACAGGTGCGCAGACTCGCATAGACACACACATACATGTTCACACATACAAACAAAACGCATACACATCCAGGCGCACACACACACGCATAGAAACACACGGATACACACATGTATACACACATGCACACACACACGCACACATACGTGTATGCAAACACACATTAAATGGTTTTAAATGTATGTTTTACTTTCAGGTATAAAACTTGTTTATAAAATGCACTGTAACTTCTTGACAGATTAAAACAGCTTGGCGTGATAGAATAAAGTTCCACACATTAAACCTCGCGATATTGCGCCATTTGAAAAGATGTTTGCAGAACATTGATGGTAATTCTAATAATGGCCACGCAGACACAGAGACGGACAAATACATTCATATACTTGCTCAGAACAGACAACTGCCATAAACGTGCAAAGGCATACATACAGACACGGACAGCGACACACACACACGCGCGCACACCCAAAATCAGATACACAAACATACAAAGATGTACAGACACAGCTGTGCACAGAAATACACAAGCTCACACGCAGAGACACACACAGAAACACACTTGGGCGATTAAACAGACACACACTTGCACACACACATAGTCAGACTCACATACGGTCACGCACACACAGTCATGCGCAAACACGCTTGCACACACCAAACTCCCACCAACATGCATGCACAAACAAACACACTTATGTAACAGGATACATGTATGTACCACTAAATGCATCGGATTTGATTCGTTTATCAATCGCCAAATGTTCTATTGATAGTTCACCGTAGCAGCTTGAAAACGGTCCCAAATAGTGACAGTTTGATAGTTCCAACTGTACCTTCAACCTTCGAGTTGAAAGGCCGTCCTTGAAGATTATGGTAACATCTTGACAAACTTGAAAATCTTGTTGTTATTGAACAAAATTCACCTTGGCGTACCTGCAACATTTGGAGCAAATTTTGAAAAAAAATAATGATAATTCCGATGACAGTCACCCAGACACAGACAGACACACAATCAAAAACCTGCTAAAAACTGCGAAAACACATACACATAGCACGGGGACAGGTGCGCAGACTTGCATAGACACACACATACATGTTCACACATACAAACAAAACGCATACACATCCAGGCGCACACACACACGCATAGAAACACATGGATACACACATGTATACACACATGCACACACACACGCACACATACGTGTATGCAAACACACATTAAATGGTTTTAAATGTATGTTTTTCTTTCAGGTATAAAACTTGTTTATAAAGTGCACTGTAACTTCTTGACAGATTAAAACAGCTTGGCGTGATAGAATAAAGTTCCCCACATTAAACCTCGCGATATTGCGCCATTTGAAAAGATGTTTGCAGAACATTGATGGTAATTCTAATAATAGCCACGCAGACACAGAGACTGACAAATACATTCATATACTTGCTCAGAACAGACACCTGCCATAAACGTGCAAAGGCATACACACAGACACGGACAGCGACACACACACACACACGCGCAAACACACCCAAACTCAGATACACAAGCATAGAAAAATGTACAGACACGGCTGTGCACAGAAATACACAAACTCACACGCCGAGACACACACAGAAACACACTTGGGCGATTAAACGAACACACACTTGCACACACACATAGTCACACTCACATACGGTCACGCATAGCAGTCATGCGCAAACACGCTTGCACACACCAAACTCCCACCAACATGCATGCACATACAAACACACTTATGTAACCGGATACATGTATGTACAAGTAAATGCAACGGATTTGATTCGTTTACCAATCAATGTTCTATTGAGAGTTCACAATAGCAGCTTGAGAGAGGTCCCAAATATTGACAGCTTGATAGTTCCAACTGTAACTTCAAATTTCGAGTTAAAAAGCCATCCTTGAAGATTTTAGTAACCTCTTGACAGACTTTGAAGATCTTGTTGTGATTCAACAAAATTAACCTTGGCAAACCTGCAATATTTGGAGCAAAGTTTGAAGAAAAATGATGATAATTCCGAAGACAGTCACGCAGACACGGACAGACACACATCCAAAATCATGCTAACAACTGCAAAGACACATACACATAGCACGAGGACAGATGCGCAGACCTGCATAGACGCATGTATACATGTTCAAACACACGAACAAAACGCATACACATACAAGCGCACACACACACGTGGACGCACATGCATACACACACGCACACACACAGGTATTCAAACACACATTAAATAGTGTTAAATGTATCTTTTACTTGCGGGTATAAAACTTGTTTTTAAAGTGCACGGTAACCTCTTGACAGATTAAAACAGCTTCGCGTGATTGAATAAAGTTCCCCACATTAAATCTCGCGAAATTGCCGCATTTCGAAAAATGTTTGCAGAGCTTTGATGGTAACTCTAATAATAGTCACGCAGACACAGAGACGGACAAATACATTCATATACTTGCTCAGAACAGACACAGACATAAACGTGCAAAGGCATACATACAGACACGGACAGCGACACACACACACACACGCGTGCACACCCAAACTCAGATACACAAACATACAAAGATGTACAGACACAGCTGTGCACAGAAATACACAAGCTCACACGCAGAGACACACACAGAAACACACTTGGGCGATTAAACAGACACACACTTGCACACACACATAGTCAGACTCACATACGGTCACGCACACACAGTCATGCGCAAACACGCTTGCACACACCAAACTCCCACCAACATGCATGCACAAACAAACACACTTATGTAACAGGATACATGTATGTACCACTAAATGCATCGGATTTGATTCGTTTATCAATCGCCAAATGTTCTATTGATAGTTCACCGTAGCAGCTTGAAAACGGTCCCAAATAGTGACAGTTTGATAGTTCCAACTGTACCTTCAACCTTCGAGTTGAAAGGCCGTCCTTGAAGATTATGGTAACATCTTGACAAACTTGAAAATCTTGTTGTTATTGAACAAAATTCACCTTGGCGTACCTGCAACATTTGGAGCAAATTTTGAAAAAAAATAATGATAATTCCGATGACAGTCACCCAGACACAGACAGACACACAATCAAAAACCTGCTAAAAACTGCGAAAACACATACACATAGCACGGGGACAGGTGCGCAGACTTGCATAGACACACACATACATGTTCACACATACAAACAAAACGCATACACATCCAGGCGCACACACACACGCATAGAAACACATGGATACACACATGTATACACACATGCACACACACACGCACACATACGTGTATGCAAACACACATTAAATGGTTTTAAATGTATGTTTTTCTTTCAGGTATAAAACTTGTTTATAAAGTGCACTGTAACTTCTTGACAGATTAAAACAGCTTGGCGTGATAGAATAAAGTTCCCCACATTAAACCTCGCGATATTGCGCCATTTGAAAAGATGTTTGCAGAACATTGATGGTAATTCTAATAATAGCCACGCAGACACAGAGACGGACAAATACATTCATATACTTGCTCAGAACAGACAACTGCCATAAACGTGCAAAGGCATACACACAGACACGGACAGCGACACACACACACACACGCGCAAACACACCCAAACTCAGATACACAAGCATAGAAAAATGTACAGACACGGCTGTGCACAGAAATACACAAACTCACACGCCGAGACACACACAGAAACACACTTGGGCGATTAAACGAACACACACTTGCACACACACATAGTCACACTCACATACGGTCACGCATAGCAGTCATGCGCAAACACGCTTGCACACACCAAACTCCCACCAACATGCATGCACATACAAACACACTTATGTAACCGGATACATGTATGTACAAGTAAATGCAACGGATTTGATTCGTTTACCAATCAATGTTCTATTGAGAGTTCACAATAGCAGCTTGAGAGAGGTCCCAAATATTGACAGCTTGATAGTTCCAACTGTAACTTCAAATTTCGAGTTAAAAAGCCATCCTTGAAGATTTTAGTAACCTCTTGACAGACTTTGAAGATCTTGTTGTGATTCAACAAAATTAACCTTGGCAAACCTGCAATATTTGGAGCAAAGTTTGAAGAAAAATGATGATAATTCCGAAGACAGTCACGCAGACACGGACAGACACACATCCAAAATCATGCTAACAACTGCAAAGACACATACACATAGCACGAGGACAGATGCGCAGACCTGCATAGACGCATGTATACATGTTCAAACACACGAACAAAACGCATACACATACAAGCGCACACACACACGTGGACGCACATGCATACACACACGCACACACACAGGTATTCAAACACACATTAAATAGTGTTAAATGTATCTTTTACTTGCGGGTATAAAACTTGTTTTTAAAGTGCACGGTAACCTCTTGACAGATTAAAACAGCTTCGCGTGATTGAATAAAGTTCCCCACATTAAATCTCGCGAAATTGCCGCATTTCGAAAAATGTTTGCAGAGCTTTGATGGTAACTCTAATAATAGTCACGCAGACACAGAGACGGACAAATACATTCATATACTTGCTCAGAACAGACACAGACATAAACGTGCAAAGGCATACATACAGACACGGACAGCGACACACACACACACGCGTGCACACCCAAACTCAGATACACAAACATACAAAGATGTACAGACACAGCTGTGCACAGAAATACACAAGCTCACACGCAGAGACACACACACAGAAACACACTTGGGCGATTAAACAGACACACACTTGCACACACACATAGTCAGACTCACATACGGTCACGCATAGCAGTCATGCGCAAACACGCTTGCACACACCAAACTCCCACCAACATGCATGCACATACAAACACACTTATGTAACCGGATACATGTATGTACAAGTAAATGCAACGGATTTGATTCGTTTACCAATCAATGTTCTATTGAGAGTTCACAATAGCAGCTTGAGAGAGGTCCCAAATATTGACAGCTTGATAGTTCCAACTGTACCTTCAAATTTCGAGTTAAAAAGCCGTCCTTGAAGATTTTAGTAACCTCTTGACAGACTTTGAAGATCTTGTTGTGATTCAACAGAATTAACCTTGGCAAACCTGCAATATTTGGAGCAAAGTTTGAAGAAAAATGATGATAATTCCGAAGACAGTCACGCAGACACGGACAGACACACATCCAAAATCATGCTAACAACTGCGAAGACACATACACATAGCACGAGGACAGGTGCGCAGACTCGCATAGACACACACATACATGTTCACACATACAAACAAAACGCATACACATCCAGGCGCACACACACGCATAGAAACACACGGATACACACATGTATACACACATGCACACACACACGCACACATACGTGTATGCAAACACACATTAAATGGTTTTAAATGTATGTTTTACTTTCAGGTATAAAACTTGTTTATAAAATGCACTGTAACTTCTTGACAGATTAAAACAGCTTGGCGTGATAGAATAAAGTTCCACACATTAAACCTCGCGATATTGCGCCATTTGAAAAGATGTTTGCAGAACATTGATGGTAATTCTAATAATGGCCACGCAGACACAGAGACGGACAAATACATTCATATACTTGCTCAGAACAGACAACTGCCATAAACGTGCAAAGGCATACATACAGACACGGACAGCGACACACACACACGCGCGCACACCCAAAATCAGATACACAAACATACAAAGATGTACAGACACAGCTGTGCACAGAAATACACAAGCTCACACGCAGAGACACACACAGAAACACACTTGGGCGATTAAACAGACACACACTTGCACACACACATAGTCAGACTCACATACGGTCACGCACACACAGTCATGCGCAAACACGCTTGCACACACCAAACTCCCACCAACATGCATGCACAAACAAACACACTTATGTAACAGGATACATGTATGTACCACTAAATGCATCGGATTTGATTCGTTTATCAATCGCCAAATGTTCTATTGATAGTTCACCGTAGCAGCTTGAAAACGGTCCCAAATAGTGACAGTTTGATAGTTCCAACTGTACCTTCAACCTTCGAGTTGAAAGGCCGTCCTTGAAGATTATGGTAACATCTTGACAAACTTGAAAATCTTGTTGTTATTGAACAAAATTCACCTTGGCGTACCTGCAACATTTGGAGCAAATTTTGAAAAAAAATAATGATAATTCCGATGACAGTCACCCAGACACAGACAGACACACAATCAAAAACCTGCTAAAAACTGCGAAAACACATACACATAGCACGGGGACAGGTGCGCAGACTTGCATAGACACACACATACATGTTCACACATACAAACAAAACGCATACACATCCAGGCGCACACACACACGCATAGAAACACATGGATACACACATGTATACACACATGCACACACACACGCACACATACGTGTATGCAAACACACATTAAATGGTTTTAAATGTATGTTTTTCTTTCAGGTATAAAACTTGTTTATAAAGTGCACTGTAACTTCTTGACAGATTAAAACAGCTTGGCGTGATAGAATAAAGTTCCCCACATTAAACCTCGCGATATTGCGCCATTTGAAAAGATGTTTGCAGAACATTGATGGTAATTCTAATAATAGCCACGCAGACACAGAGACGGACAAATACATTCATATACTTGCTCAGAACAGACACCTGCCATAAACGTGCAAAGGCATACACACAGACACGGACAGCGACACACACACACACACGCGCAAACACACCCAAACTCAGATACACAAGCATAGAAAAATGTACAGACACGGCTGTGCACAGAAATACACAAACTCACACGCCGAGACACACACAGAAACACACTTGGGCGATTAAACGAACACACACTTGCACACACACATAGTCACACTCACATACGGTCACGCATAGCAGTCATGCGCAAACACGCTTGCACACACCAAACTCCCACCAACATGCATGCACATACAAACACACTTATGTAACCGGATACATGTATGTACAAGTAAATGCAACGGATTTGATTCGTTTACCAATCAATGTTCTATTGAGAGTTCACAATAGCAGCTTGAGAGAGGTCCCAAATATTGACAGCTTGATAGTTCCAACTGTAACTTCAAATTTCGAGTTAAAAAGCCATCCTTGAAGATTTTAGTAACCTCTTGACAGACTTTGAAGATCTTGTTGTGATTCAACAAAATTAACCTTGGCAAACCTGCAATATTTGGAGCAAAGTTTGAAGAAAAATGATGATAATTCCGAAGACAGTCACGCAGACACGGACAGACACACATCCAAAATCATGCTAACAACTGCAAAGACACATACACATAGCACGAGGACAGATGCGCAGACCTGCATAGACGCATGTATACATGTTCAAACACACGAACAAAACGCATACACATACAAGCGCACACACACACGTGGACGCACATGCATACACACACGCACACACACAGGTATTCAAACACACATTAAATAGTGTTAAATGTATCTTTTACTTGCGGGTATAAAACTTGTTTTTAAAGTGCACGGTAACCTCTTGACAGATTAAAACAGCTTCGCGTGATTGAATAAAGTTCCCCACATTAAATCTCGCGAAATTGCCGCATTTCGAAAAATGTTTGCAGAGCTTTGATGGTAACTCTAATAATAGTCACGCAGACACAGAGACGGACAAATACATTCATATACTTGCTCAGAACAGACACAGACATAAACGTGCAAAGGCATACATACAGACACGGACAGCGACACACACACACACGCGTGCACACCCAAACTCAGATACACAAACATACAAAGATGTACAGACACAGCTGTGCACAGAAATACACAAGCTCACACGCAGAGACACACACACAGAAACACACTTGGGCGATTAAACAGACACACACTTGCACACACACATAGTCAGACTCACATACGGTCACGCATAGCAGTCATGCGCAAACACGCTTGCACACACCAAACTCCCACCAACATGCATGCACATACAAACACACTTATGTAACCGGATACATGTATGTACAAGTAAATGCAACGGATTTGATTCGTTTACCAATCAATGTTCTATTGAGAGTTCACAATAGCAGCTTGAGAGAGGTCCCAAATATTGACAGCTTGATAGTTCCAACTGTACCTTCAAATTTCGAGTTAAAAAGCCGTCCTTGAAGATTTTAGTAACCTCTTGACAGACTTTGAAGATCTTGTTGTGATTCAACAGAATTAACCT
Organism: Watersipora subatra; assembly: GCF_963576615.1. NCBI lineage: Eukaryota > Metazoa > Bryozoa > Gymnolaemata > Cheilostomatida > Watersiporidae > Watersipora > Watersipora subatra. The sequence continues at coordinate 36,813,921 of NC_088709.1, forward strand.
TGGCAAACCTGCAATATTTGGAGCAAAGTTTGAAGAAAAATGATGATAATTCCGAAGACAGTCACGCAGACACGGACAGACACACATCCAAAATCATGCTAACAACTGCGAAGACACATACACATAGCACGAGGACAGGTGCGCAGACTCGCATAGACACACACATACATGTTCACACATACAAACAAAACGCATACACATCCAGGCGCACACACACACGCATAGAAACACACGGATACACACATGTATACACACATGCACACACACACGCACACATACGTGTATGCAAACACACATTAAATGGTTTTAAATGTATGTTTTACTTTCAGGTATAAAACTTGTTTATAAAATGCACTGTAACTTCTTGACAGATTAAAACAGCTTGGCGTGATAGAATAAAGTTCCACACATTAAACCTCGCGATATTGCGCCATTTGAAAAGATGTTTGCAGAACATTGATGGTAATTCTAATAATGGCCACGCAGACACAGAGACGGACAAATACATTCATATACTTGCTCAGAACAGACAACTGCCATAAACGTGCAAAGGCATACATACAGACACGGACAGCGACACACACACACGCGCGCACACCCAAAATCAGATACACAAACATACAAAGATGTACAGACACAGCTGTGCACAGAAATACACAAGCTCACACGCAGAGACACACACAGAAACACACTTGGGCGATTAAACAGACACACACTTGCACACACACATAGTCAGACTCACATACGGTCACGCACACACAGTCATGCGCAAACACGCTTGCACACACCAAACTCCCACCAACATGCATGCACAAACAAACACACTTATGTAACAGGATACATGTATGTACCACTAAATGCATCGGATTTGATTCGTTTATCAATCGCCAAATGTTCTATTGATAGTTCACCGTAGCAGCTTGAAAACGGTCCCAAATAGTGACAGTTTGATAGTTCCAACTGTACCTTCAACCTTCGAGTTGAAAGGCCGTCCTTGAAGATTATGGTAACATCTTGACAAACTTGAAAATCTTGTTGTTATTGAACAAAATTCACCTTGGCGTACCTGCAACATTTGGAGCAAATTTTGAAAAAAAATAATGATAATTCCGATGACAGTCACCCAGACACAGACAGACACACAATCAAAAACCTGCTAAAAACTGCGAAAACACATACACATAGCACGGGGACAGGTGCGCAGACTTGCATAGACACACACATACATGTTCACACATACAAACAAAACGCATACACATCCAGGCGCACACACACACGCATAGAAACACATGGATACACACATGTATACACACATGCACACACACACGCACACATACGTGTATGCAAACACACATTAAATGGTTTTAAATGTATGTTTTTCTTTCAGGTATAAAACTTGTTTATAAAGTGCACTGTAATTTCTTGACAGATTAAAACAGCTTGGCGTGATAGAATAAAGTTCCCCACATTAAACCTCGCGATATTGCGCCATTTGAAAAGATGTTTGCAGAACATTGATGGTAATTCTAATAATAGCCACGCAGACACAGAGACGGACAAATACATTCATATACTTGCTCAGAACAGACACCTGCCATAAACGTGCAAAGGCATACACACAGACACGGACAGCGACACACACACACACACACGCGCAAACACACCCAAACTCAGATACACAAGCATAGAAAAATGTACAGACACGGCTGTGCACAGAAATACACAAACTCACACGCCGAGACACACACAGAAACACACTTGGGCGATTAAACGAACACACACTTGCACACACACATAGTCAGACTCACATACGGTCACGCATAGCAGTCATGCGCAAACACGCTTGCACACACCAAACTCCCACCAACATGCATGCACATACAAACACACTTATGTAACCGGATACATGTATGTACAAGTAAATGCAACGGATTTGATTCGTTTACCAATCAATGTTCTATTGAGAGTTCACAATAGCAGCTTGAGAGAGGTCCCAAATATTGACAGCTTGATAGTTCCAACTGTAACTTCAAATTTCGAGTTAAAAAGCCATCCTTGAAGATTTTAGTAACCTCTTGACAGACTTTGAAGATCTTGTTGTGATTCAACAAAATTAACCTTGGCAAACCTGCAATATTTGGAGCAAAGTTTGAAGAAAAATGATGATAATTCCGAAGACAGTCACGCAGACACGGACAGACACACATCCAAAATCATGCTAACAACTGCAAAGACACATACACATAGCACGAGGACAGATGCGCAGACCTGCATAGACGCATGTATACATGTTCAAACACACGAACAAAACGCATACACATACAAGCGCACACACACACGTGGACGCACATGCATACACACACGCACACACACAGGTATTCAAACACACATTAAATAGTGTTAAATGTATCTTTTACTTGCGGGTATAAAACTTGTTTTTAAAGTGCACGGTAACCTCTTGACAGATTAAAACAGCTTCGCGTGATTGAATAAAGTTCCCCACATTAAATCTCGCGAAATTGCCGCATTTCGAAAAATGTTTGCAGAGCTTTGATGGTAACTCTAATAATAGTCACGCAGACACAGAGACGGACAAATACATTCATATACTTGCTCAGAACAGACACAGACATAAACGTGCAAAGGCATACATACAGACACGGACAGCGACACACACACACACGCGTGCACACCCAAACTCAGATACACAAACATACAAAGATGTACAGACACAGCTGTGCACAGAAATACACAAGCTCACACGCAGAGACACACACACAGAAACACACTTGGGCGATTAAACAGACACACACTTGCACACACACATAGTCAGACTCACATACGGTCACGCATAGCAGTCATGCGCAAACACGCTTGCACACACCAAACTCCCACCAACATGCATGCACATACAAACACACTTATGTAACCGGATACATGTATGTACAAGTAAATGCAACGGATTTGATTCGTTTACCAATCAATGTTCTATTGAGAGTTCACAATAGCAGCTTGAGAGAGGTCCCAAATATTGACAGCTTGATAGTTCCAACTGTACCTTCAAATTTCGAGTTAAAAAGCCGTCCTTGAAGATTTTAGTAACCTCTTGACAGACTTTGAAGATCTTGTTGTGATTCAACAGAATTAACCTTGGCAAACCTGCAATATTTGGAGCAAAGTTTGAAGAAAAATGATGATAATTCCGAAGACAGTCACGCAGACACGGACAGACACACATCCAAAATCATGCTAACAACTGCGAAGACACATACACATAGCACGAGGACAGGTGCGCAGACTCGCATAGACACACACATACATGTTCACACATACAAACAAAACGCATACACATCCAGGCGCACACACACACGCATAGAAACACACGGATACACACATGTATACACACATGCACACACACACGCACACATACGTGTATGCAAACACACATTAAATGGTTTTAAATGTATGTTTTACTTTCAGGTATAAAACTTGTTTATAAAATGCACTGTAACTTCTTGACAGATTAAAACAGCTTGGCGTGATAGAATAAAGTTCCACACATTAAACCTCGCGATATTGCGCCATTTGAAAAGATGTTTGCAGAACATTGATGGTAATTCTAATAATGGCCACGCAGACACAGAGACGGACAAATACATTCATATACTTGCTCAGAACAGACAACTGCCATAAACGTGCAAAGGCATACATACAGACACGGACAGCGACACACACACACGCGCGCACACCCAAAATCAGATACACAAACATACAAAGATGTACAGACACAGCTGTGCACAGAAATACACAAGCTCACACGCAGAGACACACACAGAAACACACTTGGGCGATTAAACAGACACACACTTGCACACACACATAGTCAGACTCACATACGGTCACGCACACACAGTCATGCGCAAACACGCTTGCACACACCAAACTCCCACCAACATGCATGCACAAACAAACACACTTATGTAACAGGATACATGTATGTACCACTAAATGCATCGGATTTGATTCGTTTATCAATCGCCAAATGTTCTATTGATAGTTCACCGTAGCAGCTTGAAAACGGTCCCAAATAGTGACAGTTTGATAGTTCCAACTGTACCTTCAACCTTCGAGTTGAAAGGCCGTCCTTGAAGATTATGGTAACATCTTGACAAACTTGAAAATCTTGTTGTTATTGAACAAAATTCACCTTGGCGTACCTGCAACATTTGGAGCAAATTTTGAAAAAAAATAATGATAATTCCGATGACAGTCACCCAGACACAGACAGACACACAATCAAAAACCTGCTAAAAACTGCGAAAACACATACACATAGCACGGGGACAGGTGCGCAGACTTGCATAGACACACACATACATGTTCACACATACAAACAAAACGCATACACATCCAGGCGCACACACACACGCATAGAAACACATGGATACACACATGTATACACACATGCACACACACACGCACACATACGTGTATGCAAACACACATTAAATGGTTTTAAATGTATGTTTTTCTTTCAGGTATAAAACTTGTTTATAAAGTGCACTGTAACTTCTTGACAGATTAAAACAGCTTGGCGTGATAGAATAAAGTTCCCCACATTAAACCTCACGATATTGCGCCATTTGAAAAGATGTTTGCAGAACATTGATGGTAATTCTAATAATAGCCACGCAGACACAGAGACGGACAAATACATTCATATACTTATTCAGAACAGACACAGACATGAACGCGCAAAGATATACACACAGACACAGACAGCGACACACACACACACACACACGCACACGCACACGCACACGCACACGCACACGCACACGCACACGCACACGCACACGCACACGCACACGCACACGCACACGCACACACACACACACACACACACACACACACACACACACACGCGTGCAAACACACCCAAACTCAGATACACAAACATACAAAGATGTACAGACACAGCTGTGCACAGAAATACACAAACTCACATGCAGAGACCCACACAGAAACACACTCAGGCGATCAAACAGACACTTGCACGCACGCATAGCCGCACACACATACAGTCACACACACGCAGTCTTGCGCAAACACACTTGCACACACCAAACTCTCACCAACACGCATGCACATACACACGCGCTTATGTAACCAGATACATGTATGTACCATTAAATTCAACGGATTTGATTTGATTATCAATCGCCAAATGTTCTTTTGAGAGTTCATTGTGGCAGCTTGATAGCTGTCCAAAATAGGAACAGTTTGATAGTTCCAACTGTACCTTCAACTTTCGAGTGAGAAGCCGTCCTTGAAGATTATAGTAACCTCTTGACACACTTTGAAATTCTTGTTGTTAATGAACAAAATTCACCTTGGCGTACCTGCAACATTTGGAGCAAAGTTTTACAAAAAATAATGATAATTCTGATGACAGTCACGCAGACACAGACAGACACACATCCAAAAGAATGCTAACAACTGCGAAGACACATATGCATAGCACAAGGACAGATGCGCAGACTTGCATAGACACACACATGCATGTTCACACATACAAACAAAACTCATACACATACAGGCGCGCACACACACACACACGTGGACACACATGCATACACGCATGCACACACACAGGTCTTCAAACACACATTAAATAGTGTTAAATGTATCTTTTACTTGCACGTATAAAACTTGTTTTTAAAGTGCACGGTAACCTCTTGACAGATTAAAACAGCTTGGCGTGATTGAATAAAGTTCCCCATATTAAATCTCGTGATATTGCACCATTTGGAAAAATGTTTCCAGAGCTTTGATGGTAATTCTAATAATAGTCACGCAGACACAGAGACGGACAAATACATTCATATACTTGCTCAGAACAGACACCTGCCATAAACGTGCAAAGGCATACACACAGACACGGACAGCGACACACACACACACGCGCGCAAACACACCCAAACTCAGATACACAAGCATAGAAAAATGTACAGACACGGCTGTGCACAGAAATACACAAACTCACACGCAGAGACACACACAGAAACACACTTGGGCGATTAAACGAACACACACTTGCACACACACATAGTCAGACTCACATACGGTCACGCATAGCAGTCATGCGCAAACACGCTTGCACACACCAAACTCCCACCAACATGCATGCACATACAAACACACTTATGTAACCGGATACATGTATGTACAAGTAAATGCAACGGATTTGATTCGTTTACCAATCAATGTTCTATTGAGAGTTCACAATAGCAGCTTGAGAGAGGTCCCAAATATTGACAGCTTGATAGTTCCAACTGTACCTTCAAATTTCGAGTTAAAAAGCCGTCCTTGAAGATTTTAGTAACCTCTTGACAGACTTTGAAGATCTTGTTGTGATTCAACAGAATTAACCTTGGCAAACCTGCAATATTTGGAGCAAAGTTTGAAGAAAAATGATGATAATTCCGAAGACAGTCACGCAGACACGGACAGACACACATCCAAAATCATGCTAACAACTGCGAAGACACATACACATAGCACGAGGACAGGTGCGCAGACTCGCATAGACACACACATACATGTTCACACATACAAACAAAACGCATACACATCCAGGCGCACACACACACGCATAGAAACACACGGATACACACATGTATACACACATGCACACACACACGCACACATACGTGTATGCAAACACACATTAAATGGTTTTAAATGTATGTTTTACTTTCAGGTATAAAACTTGTTTATAAAATGCACTGTAACTTCTTGACAGATTAAAACAGCTTGGCGTGATAGAATAAAGTTCCACACATTAAACCTCGCGATATTGCGCCATTTGAAAAGATGTTTGCAGAACATTGATGGTAATTGTAATAATGGCCACGCAGACACAGAGACGGACAAATACATTCATATACTTGCTCAGAACAGACAACTGCCATAAACGTGCAAAGGCATACATACAGACACGGACAGCGACACACACACACGCGCGCACACCCAAAATCAGATACACAAACATACAAAGATGTACAGACACAGCTGTGCACAGAAATACACAAGCTCACACGCAGAGACACACACAGAAACACACTTGGGCGATTAAACAGACACACACTTGCACACACACATAGTCAGACTCACATACGGTCACGCACACACAGTCATGCGCAAACACGCTTGCACACACCAAACTCCCACCAACATGCATGCACAAACAAACACGCTTATGTAACAGGATACATGTATGTACCACTAAATGCATCGGATTTGATTCGTTTATCAATCGCCAAATGTTCTATTGATAGTTCACCGTAGCAGCTTGAAAACGGTCCCAAATAGTGACAGTTTGATAGTTCCAACTGTACCTTCAACCTTCGAGTTGAAAGGCCGTCCTTGAAGATTATGGTAACATCTTGACAAACTTGAAAATCTTGTTGTTATTGAACAAAATTCACCTTGGCGTACCTGCAACATTTGGAGCAAATTTCGAAAAAAAATAATGATAATTCCGATGACAGTCACCCAGACACAGACAGACACACAATCAAAAACCTGCTAAAAACTGCGAAAACACATACACATAGCACGGGGACAGGTGCGCAGACTTGCATAGACACACACATACATGTTCACACATACAAACAAAACGCATACACATCCAGGCGCACACACACACGCATAGAAACACATGGATACACACATGTATACACACATGCACACACACACGCACACATACGTGTATGCAAACACACATTAAATGGTTTTAAATGTATGTTTTTCTTTCAGGTATAAAACTTGTTTATAAAGTGCACTGTAACTTCTTGACAGATTAAAACAGCTTGGCGTGATAGAATAAAGTTCCCCACATTAAACCTCGCGATATTGCGCCATTTGAAAAGATGTTTGCAGAACATTGATGGTAATTCTAATAATAGCCACGCAGACACAGAGACGGACAAATACATTCATATACTTGCTCAGAACAGACACCTGCCATAAACGTGCAAAGGCATACACACAGACACGGACAGCGACACACACACACACACACACACACGCGCAAACACACCCAAACTCAGATACACAAGCATAGAAAAATGTACAGACACGGCTGTGCACAGAAATACACAAACTCACACGCAGAGACACACACAGAAACACACTTGGGCGATTAAACGAACACACACTTGCACACACACATAGTCACACTCACATACGGTCACGCATAGCAGTCATGCGCAAACACGCTTGCACACACCAAACTCCCACCAACATGCATGCACATACAAACACACTTATGTAACCGGATACATGTATGTACAAGTAAATGCAACGGATTTGATTCGTTTACCAATCAATGTTCTATTGAGAGTTCACAATAGCAGCTTGAGAGAGGTCCCAAATATTGACAGCTTGATAGTTCCAACTGTAACTTCAAATTTCGAGTTAAAAAGCCATCCTTGAAGATTTTAGTAACCTCTTGACAGACTTTGAAGATCTTGTTGTGATTCAACAAAATTAACCTTGGCAAACCTGCAATATTTGGAGCAAAGTTTGAAGAAAAATGATGATAATTCCGAAGACAGTCACGCAGACACGGACAGACACACATCCAAAATCATGCTAACAACTGCAAAGACACATACACATAGCACGAGGACAGATGCGCAGACCTGCATAGACGCATGTATACATGTTCAAACACACGAACAAAACGCATACACATACAAGCGCACACACACACGTGGACGCACATGCATACACACACGCACACACACAGGTATTCAAACACACATTAAATAGTGTTAAATGTATCTTTTACTTGCGGGTATAAAACTTGTTTTTAAAGTGCACGGTAACCTCTTGACAGATTAAAACAGCTTCGCGTGATTGAATAAAGTTCCCCACATTAAATCTCGCGAAATTGCCGCATTTCGAAAAATGTTTGCAGAGCTTTGATGGTAACTCTAATAATAGTCACGCAGACACAGAGACGGACAAATACATTCATATACTTGCTCAGAACAGACACAGACATAAACGTGCAAAGGCATACATACAGACACGGACAGCGACACACACACACACGCGTGCACACCCAAACTCAGATACACAAACATACAAAGATGTACAGACACAGCTGTGCACTGAAATACACAAGCTCACACGCAGAGACACACACACAGAAACACACTTGGGCGATTAAACAGACACACACTTGCACACACGCATAGTCAGACTCACATACGGTCACGCATAGCAGTCATGCGCAAACACGCTTGCACACACCAAACTCCCACCAACATGCATGCACATACAAACACACTTATGTAACCGGATACATGTATGTACAAGTAAATGCAACGGATTTGATTCGTTTACCAATCAATGTTCTATTGAGAGTTCACAATAGCAGCTTGAGAGAGGTCCCAAATATTGACAGCTTGATAGTTCCAACTGTACCTTCAAATTTCGAGTTAAAAAGCCGTCCTTGAAGATTTTAGTAACCTCTTGACAGACTTTGAAGATCTTGTTGTGATTCAACAGAATTAACCTTGGCAAACCTGCAATATTTGGAGCAAAGTTTGAAGAAAAATGATGATAATTCCGAAGACAGTCACGCAGACACGGACAGACACACATCCAAAATCATGCTAACAACTGCGAAGACACATACACATAGCACGAGGACAGGTGCGCAGACTCGCATAGACACACACATACATGTTCACACATACAAACAAAACGCATACACATCCAGGCGCACACACACACGCATAGAAACACACGGATACACACATGTATACACACATGCACACACACACGCACACATACGTGTATGCAAACACACATTAAATGGTTTTAAATGTATGTTTTACTTTCAGGTATAAAACTTGTTTATAAAATGCACTGTAACTTCTTGACAGATTAAAACAGCTTGGCGTGATAGAATAAAGTTCCACACATTAAACCTCGCGATATTGCGCCATTTGAAAAGATGTTTGCAGAACATTGATGGTAATTCTAATAATGGCCACGTAGACACAGAGACGGACAAATACATTCATATACTTGCTCAGAACAGACAACTGCCATAAACGTGCAAAGGCATACATACAGACACGGACAGCGACACACACACACGCGCGCACCCAAAATCAGATACACAAACATACAAAGATGTACAGACACAGCTGTGCACAGAAATACACAAGCTCACACGCAGAGACACACACAGAAACACACTTGGGCGATTAAACAGACACACACTTGCACACACACACATAGTCAGACTCACATACGGTCACGCACACACAGTCATGCGCAAACACGCTTGCACACACCAAACTCCCACCAACATGCATGCACAAACAAACACACTTATGTAACAGGATACATGTATGTACCACTAAATGCATCGGATTTGATTCGTTTATCAATCGCCAAATGTTCTATTGATAGTTCACCGTAGCAGCTTGAAAACGGTCCCAAATAGTGACAGTTTGATAGTTCCAACTGTACCTTCAACCTTCGAGTTGAAAGGCCGTCCTTGAAGATTATGGTAACATCTTGACAAACTTGAAAATCTTGTTGTTATTGAACAAAATTCACCTTGGCGTACCTGCAACATTTGGAGCAAATTTCGAAAAAAAATAATGATAATTCTGATGACAGTCACCCAGACACAGACAGACACACAATCAAAAACCTGCTAAAAACTGCGAAAACACATACACATAGCACGGGGACAGGTGCGCAGACTTGCATAGACACACACATACATGTTCACACATACAAACAAAACGCATACACATCCAGGCGCACACACACACGCATAGAAACACATGGATACACACATGTATACACACATGCACACACACACGCACACATACGTGTATGCAAACACACATTAAATGGTTTTAAATGTATGTTTTTCTTTCAGGTATAAAACTTGTTTATAAAGTGCACTGTAACTTCTTGACAGATTAAAACAGCTTGGCGTGATAGAATAAAGTTCCCCACATTAAACCTCGCGATATTGCGCCATTTGAAAAGATGTTTGCAGAACATTGATGGTAATTCTAATAATAGCCACGCAGACACAGAGACGGACAAATACATTCATATACTTGCTCAGAACAGACACCTGCCATAAACGTGCAAAGGCATACACACAGACACGGACAGCGACACACACACACACGCGCAAACACACCCAAACTCAGATACACAAGCATAGAAAAATGTACAGACACGGCTGTGCACAGAAATACACAAACTCACACGCCGAGACACACACAGAAACACACTTGGGCGATTAAACGAACACACACTTGCACACACACATAGTCAGACTCACATACGGTCACGCATAGCAGTCATGCGCAAACACGCTTGCACACACCAAACTCCCACCAACATGCATGCACATACAAACACACTTATGTAACCGGATACATGTATGTACAAGTAAATGCAACGGATTTGATTCGTTTACCAATCAATGTTCTATTGAGAGTTCACAATAGCAGCTTGAGAGAGGTCCCAAATATTGACAGCTTGATAGTTCCAACTGTACCTTCAAATTTCGAGTTAAAAAGCCGTCCTTGAAGATTTTAGTAACCTCTTGACAGACTTTGAAGATCTTGTTGTGATTCAACAGAATTAACCTTGGCAAACCTGCAATATTTGGAGCAAAGTTTGAAGAAAAATGATGATAATTCCGAAGACAGTCACGCAGACACGGACAGACACACATCCAAAATCATGCTAACAACTGCAAAGACACATACACATAGCACGAGGACAGATGCGCAGACCTGCATAGACGCATGTATACATGTTCAAACACACGAACAAAACGCATACACATACAAGCGCACACACACACGTGGACGCACATGCATACACACACGCACACACACAGGTATTCAAACACACATTAAATAGTGTTAAATGTATCTTTTACTTGCGGGTATAAAACTTGTTTTTAAAGTGCACGGTAACCTCTTGACAGATTAAAACAGCTTCGCGTGATTGAATAAAGTTCCCCACATTAAATCTCGCGAAATTGCCGCATTTCGAAAAATGTTTGCAGAGCTTTGATGGTAACTCTAATAATAGTCACGCAGACACAGAGACGGACAAATACATTCATATACTTGCTCAGAACAGACACAGACATAAACGTGCAAAGGCATACATACAGACACGGACAGCGACACACACACACACACGCGTGCACACCCAAACTCAGATACACAAACATACAAAGATGTACAGACACAGCTGTGCACAGAAATACACAAGCTCACACGCAGAGACACACACACAGAAACACACTTGGGCGATTAAACAGACACACACTTGCACACACGCATAGTCAGACTCACATACGGTCACGCACACACAGTCATGCGCAAACACGCTTGCACACACCAAACTCCCACCAACATGCATGCACAAACAAACACACTTATGTAACAGGATACATGTATGTACCACTAAATGCATCGGATTTGATTCGTTTATCAATCGCCAAATGTTCTATTGATAGTTCACCGTAGCAGCTTGATAACGGTCCCAAATAGTGACAGTTTGATAGTTCCAACTGTACCTTCAACCTTCGAGTTGAAAGGCCGTCCTTGAAGATTATGGTAACATCTTGACAAACTTGAAAATCTTGTTGTTATTGAACAAAATTCACCTTGGCGTACCTGCAACATTTGGAGCAAATTTTGAAAAAAAATAATGATAATTCCGATGACAGTCACCCAGACACAGACAGACACACATTCAAAAACCTGCTAACAACTGCGAAGACACATACACATAGCACGAGGACAGGTGCGCAGACTCGCATAGACACACACATACATGTTCACACATACAAACAAAACGCATACACATCCAGGCGCACACACACACACGCATAGAAACACATGGATACACACATGTATACACACATGCACACACACACACGCACACATACGTGTATGCAAACACACATTAAATGGTTTTAAATGTATGTTTTACTTTCAGGTATAAAACTTGTTTATAAAGTGCACTGTAACTTCTTGACAGATTAAAACAGCTTGGCGTGATAGAATAAAGTTCCCCACATTAAACCTCACGATATTGCGCCATTTGAAAAGATGTTTGCAGAACATTGATGGTAATTCTAATAATAGCCACGCAGACACAGAGACGGACAAATACATTCATATACTTATTCAGAACAGACACAGACATGAACGCGCAAAGATATACACACAGACACAGACAGCGACACACACACACACACGCGTGCAAACACACCCAAACTCAGATACACAAACATACAAAGATGTACAGACACAGCTGTGCACAGAAATACACAAACTCACATGCAGAGACCCACACAGAAACACACTCAGGCGATCAAACAGACACTTGCACGCACGCATAGCCGCACACACATACAGTCACACACACGCAGTCTTGCGCAAACACACTTGCACACACCAAACTCTCACCAACACGCATGCACATACACACGCGCTTATGTAACCAGATACATGTATGTACCATTAAATTCAACGGATTTGATTTGATTATCAATCGCCAAATGTTCTTTTGAGAGTTCATTGTGGCAGCTTGATAGCTGTCCAAAATAGGAACAGTTTGATAGTTCCAACTGTACCTTCAACTTTCGAGTGAGAAGCCGTCCTTGAAGATTATAGTAACCTCTTGACACACTTTGAAATTCTTGTTGTTAATGAACAAAATTCACCTTGGCGTACCTGCAACATTTGGAGCAAAGTTTTACAAAAAATAATGATAATTCTGATGACAGTCACGCAGACACAGACAGACACACATCCAAAAGAATGCTAACAACTGCGAAGACACATATGCATAGCACAAGGACAGATGCGCAGACTTGCATAGACACACACATGCATGTTCACACATACAAACAAAACTCATACACATACAGGCGCGCACACACACACACACGTGGACACACATGCATACACGCATGCACACACACAGGTCTTCAAACACACATTAAATAGTGTTAAATGTATCTTTTACTTGCACGTATAAAACTTGTTTTTAAAGTGCACGGTAACCTCTTGACAGATTAAAACAGCTTGGCGTGATTGAATAAAGTTCCCCATATTAAATCTCGTGATATTGCACCATTTGGAAAAATGTTTCCAGAGCTTTGATGGTAATTCTAATAATAGTCACGCAGACACAGAGACGGACAAATACATTCATATACTTGCTCAGAACAGACACCTGCCATAAACGTGCAAAGGCATACACACAGACACGGACAGCGACACACACACACACGCGCGCAAACACACCCAAACTCAGATACACAAGCATAGAAAAATGTACAGACACGGCTGTGCACAGAAATACACAAACTCACACGCAGAGACACACACAGAAACACACTTGGGCGATTAAACGAACACACACTTGCACACACACATAGTCAGACTCACATACGGTCACGCATAGCAGTCATGCGCAAACACGCTTGCACACACCAAACTCCCACCAACATGCATGCACATACAAACACACTTATGTAACCGGATACATGTATGTACAAGTAAATGCAACGGATTTGATTCGTTTACCAATCAATGTTCTATTGAGAGTTCACAATAGCAGCTTGAGAGAGGTCCCAAATATTGACAGCTTGATAGTTCCAACTGTACCTTCAAATTTCGAGTTAAAAAGCCGTCCTTGAAGATTTTAGTAACCTCTTGACAGACTTTGAAGATCTTGTTGTGATTCAACAGAATTAACCTTGGCAAACCTGCAATATTTGGAGCAAAGTTTGAAGAAAAATGATGATAATTCCGAAGACAGTCACGCAGACACGGACAGACACACATCCAAAATCATGCTAACAACTGCGAAGACACATACACATAGCACGAGGACAGGTGCGCAGACTCGCATAGACACACACATACATGTTCACACATACAAACAAAACGCATACACATCCAGGCGCACACACACACGCATAGAAACACACGGATACACACATGTATACACACATGCACACACACACGCACACATACGTGTATGCAAACACACATTAAATGGTTTTAAATGTATGTTTTACTTTCAGGTATAAAACTTGTTTATAAAATGCACTGTAACTTCTTGACAGATTAAAACAGCTTGGCGTGATAGAATAAAGTTCCACACATTAAACCTCGCGATATTGCGCCATTTGAAAAGATGTTTGCAGAACATTGATGGTAATTCTAATAATGGCCACGCAGACACAGAGACGGACAAATACATTCATATACTTGCTCAGAACAGACAACTGCCATAAACGTGCAAAGGCATACATACAGACACGGACAGCGACACACACACACGCGCGCACACCCAAAATCAGATACACAAACATACAAAGATGTACAGACACAGCTGTGCACAGAAATACACAAGCTCACACGCAGAGACACACACAGAAACACACTTGGGCGATTAAACAGACACACACTTGCACACACACATAGTCAGACTCACATACGGTCACGCACACACAGTCATGCGCAAACACGCTTGCACACACCAAACTCCCACCAACATGCATGCACAAACAAACACACTTATGTAACAGGATACATGTATGTACCACTAAATGCATCGGATTTGATTCGTTTATCAATCGCCAAATGTTCTATTGATAGTTCACCGTAGCAGCTTGAAAACGGTCCCAAATAGTGACAGTTTGATAGTTCCAACTGTACCTTCAACCTTCGAGTTGAAAGGCCGTCCTTGAAGATTATGGTAACATCTTGACAAACTTGAAAATCTTGTTGTTATTGAACAAAATTCACCTTGGCGTACCTGCAACATTTGGAGCAAATTTCGAAAAAAAATAATGATAATTCCGATGACAGTCACCCAGACACAGACAGACACACAATCAAAAACCTGCTAAAAACTGCGAAAACACATACACATAGCACGGGGACAGGTGCGCAGACTTGCATAGACACACACATACATGTTCACACATACAAACAAAACGCATACACATCCAGGCGCACACACACACGCATAGAAACACATGGATACACACATGTATACACACATGCACACACACACGCACACATACGTGTATGCAAACACACATTAAATGGTTTTAAATGTATGTTTTTCTTTCAGGTATAAAACTTGTTTATAAAGTGCACTGTAACTTCTTGACAGATTAAAACAGCTTGGCGTGATAGAATAAAGTTCCCCACATTAAACCTCGCGATATTGCGCCATTTGAAAAGATGTTTGCAGAACATTGATGGTAATTCTAATAATAGCCACGCAGACACAGAGACGGACAAATACATTCATATACTTGCTCAGAACAGACACCTGCCATAAACGTGCAAAGGCATACACACAGACACGGACAGCGACACACACACACACACGCGCGCAAACACACCCAAACTCAGATACACAAGCATAGAAAAATGTACAGACACGGCTGTGCACAGAAATACACAAACTCACACGCAGAGACACACACAGAAACACACTTGGGCGATTAAACGAACACACACTTGCACACACACATAGTCAGACTCACATACGGTCACGCATAGCAGTCATGCGCAAACACGCTTGCACACACCAAACTCCCACCAACATGCATGCACATACAAACACACTTATGTAACCGGATACATGTATGTACAAGTAAATGCAACGGATTTGATTCGTTTACCAATCAATGTTCTATTGAGAGTTCACAATAGCAGCTTGAGAGAGGTCCCAAATATTGACAGCTTGATAGTTCCAACTGTAACTTCAAATTTCGAGTTAAAAAGCCATCCTTGAAGATTTTAGTAACCTCTTGACAGACTTTGAAGATCTTGTTGTGATTCAACAAAATTAACCTTGGCAAACCTGCAATATTTGGAGCAAAGTTTGAAGAAAAATGATGATAATTCCGAAGACAGTCACGCAGACACGGACAGACACACATCCAAAATCATGCTAACAACTGCAAAGACACATACACATAGCACGAGGACAGATGCGCAGACCTGCATAGACGCATGTATACATGTTCAAACACACGAACAAAACGCATACACATACAAGCGCACACACACACGTGGACGCACATGCATACACACACGCACACACACAGGTATTCAAACACACATTAAATAGTGTTAAATGTATCTTTTACTTGCGGGTATAAAACTTGTTTTTAAAGTGCACGGTAACCTCTTGACAGATTAAAACAGCTTCGCGTGATTGAATAAAGTTCCCCACATTAAATCTCGCGAAATTGCCGCATTTCGAAAAATGTTTGCAGAGCTTTGATGGTAACTCTAATAATAGTCACGCAGACACAGAGACGGACAAATACATTCATATACTTGCTCAGAACAGACACAGACATAAACGTGCAAAGGCATACATACAGACACGGACAGCGACACACACACACACACGCGTGCACACCCAAACTCAGATACACAAACATACAAAGATGTACAGACACAGCTGTGCACAGAAATACACAAGCTCACACGCAGAGACACACACACAGAAACACACTTGGGCGATTAAACAGACACACACTTGCACACACGCATAGTCAGACTCACATACGGTCACGCACACACAGTCATGCGCAAACACGCTTGCACACACCAAACTCCCACCAACATGCATGCACAAACAAACACACTTATGTAACAGGATACATGTATGTACCACTAAATGCATCGGATTTGATTCGTTTATCAATCGCCAAATGTTCTATTGATAGTTCACCGTAGCAGCTTGATAACGGTCCCAAATAGTGACAGTTTGATAGTTCCAACTGTACCTTCAACCTTCGAGTTGAAAGGCCGTCCTTGAAGATTATGGTAACATCTTGACAAACTTGAAAATCTTGTTGTTATTGAACAAAATTCACCTTGGCGTACCTGCAACATTTGGAGCAAATTTTGAAAAAAAATAATGATAATTCCGATGACAGTCACCCAGACACAGACAGACACACATTCAAAAACCTGCTAACAACTGCGAAGACACATACACATAGCACGAGGACAGGTGCGCAGACTCGCATAGACACACACATACATGTTCACACATACAAACAAAACGCATACACATCCAGGCGCACACACACACACGCATAGAAACACATGGATACACACATGTATACACACATGCACACACACACACGCACACATACGTGTATGCAAACACACATTAAATGGTTTTAAATGTATGTTTTACTTTCAGGTATAAAACTTGTTTATAAAGTGCACTGTAACTTCTTGACAGATTAAAACAGCTTGGCGTGATAGAATAAAGTTCCCCACATTAAACCTCACGATATTGCGCCATTTGAAAAGATGTTTGCAGAACATTGATGGTAATTCTAATAATAGCCACGCAGACACAGAGACGGACAAATACATTCATATACTTATTCAGAACAGACACAGACATGAACGCGCAAAGATATACACACAGACACAGACAGCGACACACACACACACACACACACACACGCGTGCAAACACACCCAAACTCAGATACACAAACATACAAAGATGTACAGACACAGCTGTGCACAGAAATACACAAACTCACATGCAGAGACCCACACAGAAACACACTCAGGCGATCAAACAGACACTTGCACGCACGCATAGCCGCACACACATACAGTCACACACACGCAGTCTTGCGCAAACACACTTGCACACACCAAACTCTCACCAACACGCATGCACATACACACGCGCTTATGTAACCAGATACATGTATGTACCATTAAATTCAACGGATTTGATTTGATTATCAATCGCCAAATGTTCTTTTGAGAGTTCATTGTGGCAGCTTGATAGCTGTCCAAAATAGGAACAGTTTGATAGTTCCAACTGTACCTTCAACTTTCGAGTGAGAAGCCGTCCTTGAAGATTATAGTAACCTCTTGACACACTTTGAAATTCTTGTTGTTAATGAACAAAATTCACCTTGGCGTACCTGCAACATTTGGAGCAAAGTTTTACAAAAAATAATGATAATTCTGATGACAGTCACGCAGACACAGACAGACACACATCCAAAAGAATGCTAACAACTGCGAAGACACATATGCATAGCACAAGGACAGATGCGCAGACTTGCATAGACACACACATGCATGTTCACACATACAAACAAAACTCATACACATACAGGCACGCACACACACACACACGTGGACACACATGCATACACGCATGCACACACACAGGTCTTCAAACACACATTAAATAGTGTTAAATGTATCTTTTACTTGCACGTATAAAACTTGTTTTTAAAGTGCACGGTAACCTCTTGACAGATTAAAACAGCTTGGCGTGATTGAATAAAGTTCCCCATATTAAATCTCGTGATATTGCACCATTTGGAAAAATGTTTCCAGAGCTTTGATGGTAACTCTAATAATAGTCACGCAGACACAGAGACGGACAAATACATTCATATACTTGCTCAGAACAGACACCTGCCATAAACGTGCAAAGGCATACACACAGACACGGACAGCGACACACACACACACGCGCGCAAACACACCCAAACTCAGATACACAAGCATAGAAAAATGTACAGACACGGCTGTGCACAGAAATACACAAACTCACACGCAGAGACACACACAGAAACACACTTGGGCGATTAAACGAACACACACTTGCACACACACATAGTCAGACTCACATACGGTCACGCATAGCAGTCATGCGCAAACACGCTTGCACACACCAAACTCCCACCAACATGCATGCACATACAAACACACTTATGTAACCGGATACATGTATGTACAAGTAAATGCAACGGATTTGATTCGTTTACCAATCAATGTTCTATTGAGAGTTCACAATAGCAGCTTGAGAGAGGTCCCAAATATTGACAGCTTGATAGTTCCAACTGTACCTTCAAATTTCGAGTTAAAAAGCCGTCCTTGAAGATTTTAGTAACCTCTTGACAGACTTTGAAGATCTTGTTGTGATTCAACAGAATTAACCTTGGCAAACCTGCAATATTTGGAGCAAAGTTTGAAGAAAAATGATGATAATTCCGAAGACAGTCACGCAGACACGGACAGACACACATCCAAAATCATGCTAACAACTGCGAAGACACATACACATAGCACGAGGACAGGTGCGCAGACTCGCATAGACACACACATACATGTTCACACATACAAACAAAACGCATACACATCCAGGCGCACACACACACGCATAGAAACACACGAATACACACATGTATACACACATGCACACACACACGCACACATACGTGTATGCAAACACACATTAAATGGTTTTAAATGTATGTTTTACTTTCAGGTATAAAACTTGTTTATAAAATGCACTGTAACTTCTTGACAGATTAAAACAGCTTGGCGTGATAGAATAAAGTTCCACACATTAAACCTCGCGATATTGCGCCATTTGAAAAGATGTTTGCAGAACATTGATGGTAATTGTAATAATGGCCACGCAGACACAGAGACGGACAAATACATTCATATACTTGCTCAGAACAGACAACTGCCATAAACGTGCAAAGGCATACATACAGACACGGACAGCGACACACACACACGCGCGCACACCCAAAATCAGATACACAAACATACAAAGATGTACAGACACAGCTGTGCACAGAAATACACAAGCTCACACGCAGAGACACACACAGAAACACACTTGGGCGATTAAACAGACACACACTTGCACACACACATAGTCAGACTCACATACGGTCACGCACACACAGTCATGCGCAAACACGCTTGCACACACCAAACTCCCACCAACATGCATGCACAAACAAACACGCTTATGTAACAGGATACATGTATGTACCACTAAATGCATCGGATTTGATTCGTTTATCAATCGCCAAATGTTCTATTGATAGTTCACCGTAGCAGCTTGAAAACGGTCCCAAATAGTGACAGTTTGATAGTTCCAACTGTACCTTCAACCTTCGAGTTGAAAGGCCGTCCTTGAAGATTATGGTAACATCTTGACAAACTTGAAAATCTTGTTGTTATTGAACAAAATTCACCTTGGCGTACCTGCAACATTTGGAGCAAATTTCGAAAAAAAATAATGATAATTCCGATGACAGTCACCCAGACACAGACAGACACACAATCAAAAACCTGCTAAAAACTGCGAAAACACATACACATAGCACGGGGACAGGTGCGCAGACTTGCATAGACACACACATACATGTTCACACATACAAACAAAACGCATACACATCCAGGCGCACACACACACGCATAGAAACACATGGATACACACATGTATACACACATGCACACACACACGCACACATACGTGTATGCAAACACACATTAAATGGTTTTAAATGTATGTTTTTCTTTCAGGTATAAAACTTGTTTATAAAGTGCACTGTAACTTCTTGACAGATTAAAACAGCTTGGCGTGATAGAATAAAGTTCCCCACATTAAACCTCGCGATATTGCGCCATTTGAAAAGATGTTTGCAGAACATTGATGGTAATTCTAATAATAGCCACGCAGACACAGAGACGGACAAATACATTCATATACTTGCTCAGAACAGACACCTGCCATAAACGTGCAAAGGCATACACACAGACACGGACAGCGACACACACACACACACACACACACGCGCAAACACACCCAAACTCAGATACACAAGCATAGAAAAATGTACAGACACGGCTGTGCACAGAAATACACAAACTCACACGCAGAGACACACACAGAAACACACTTGGGCGATTAAACGAACACACACTTGCACACACACATAGTCACACTCACATACGGTCACGCATAGCAGTCATGCGCAAACACGCTTGCACACACCAAACTCCCACCAACATGCATGCACATACAAACACACTTATGTAACCGGATACATGTATGTACAAGTAAATGCAACGGATTTGATTCGTTTACCAATCAATGTTCTATTGAGAGTTCACAATAGCAGCTTGAGAGAGGTCCCAAATATTGACAGCTTGATAGTTCCAACTGTAACTTCAAATTTCGAGTTAAAAAGCCATCCTTGAAGATTTTAGTAACCTCTTGACAGACTTTGAAGATCTTGTTGTGATTCAACAAAATTAACCTTGGCAAACCTGCAATATTTGGAGCAAAGTTTGAAGAAAAATGATGATAATTCCGAAGACAGTCACGCAGACACGGACAGACACACATCCAAAATCATGCTAACAACTGCAAAGACACATACACATAGCACGAGGACAGATGCGCAGACCTGCATAGACGCATGTATACATGTTCAAACACACGAACAAAACGCATACACATACAAGCGCACACACACACGTGGACGCACATGCATACACACACGCACACACACAGGTATTCAAACACACATTAAATAGTGTTAAATGTATCTTTTACTTGCGGGTATAAAACTTGTTTTTAAAGTGCACGGTAACCTCTTGACAGATTAAAACAGCTTCGCGTGATTGAATAAAGTTCCCCACATTAAATCTCGCGAAATTGCCGCATTTCGAAAAATGTTTGCAGAGCTTTGATGGTAACTCTAATAATAGTCACGCAGACACAGAGACGGACAAATACATTCATATACTTGCTCAGAACAGACACAGACATAAACGTGCAAAGGCATACATACAGACACGGACAGCGACACACACACACACGCGTGCACACCCAAACTCAGATACACAAACATACAAAGATGTACAGACACAGCTGTGCACTGAAATACACAAGCTCACACGCAGAGACACACACACAGAAACACACTTGGGCGATTAAACAGACACACACTTGCACACACGCATAGTCAGACTCACATACGGTCACGCATAGCAGTCATGCGCAAACACGCTTGCACACACCAAACTCCCACCAACATGCATGCACATACAAACACACTTATGTAACCGGATACATGTATGTACAAGTAAATGCAACGGATTTGATTCGTTTACCAATCAATGTTCTATTGAGAGTTCACAATAGCAGCTTGAGAGAGGTCCCAAATATTGACAGCTTGATAGTTCCAACTGTACCTTCAAATTTCGAGTTAAAAAGCCGTCCTTGAAGATTTTAGTAACCTCTTGACAGACTTTGAAGATCTTGTTGTGATTCAACAGAATTAACCTTGGCAAACCTGCAATATTTGGAGCAAAGTTTGAAGAAAAATGATGATAATTCCGAAGACAGTCACGCAGACACGGACAGACACACATCCAAAATCATGCTAACAACTGCGAAGACACATACACATAGCACGAGGACAGGTGCGCAGACTCGCATAGACACACACATACATGTTCACACATACAAACAAAACGCATACACATCCAGGCGCACACACACACGCATAGAAACACACGGATACACACATGTATACACACATGCACACACACACGCACACATACGTGTATGCAAACACACATTAAATGGTTTTAAATGTATGTTTTACTTTCAGGTATAAAACTTGTTTATAAAATGCACTGTAACTTCTTGACAGATTAAAACAGCTTGGCGTGATAGAATAAAGTTCCACACATTAAACCTCGCGATATTGCGCCATTTGAAAAGATGTTTGCAGAACATTGATGGTAATTCTAATAATGGCCACGTAGACACAGAGACGGACAAATACATTCATATACTTGCTCAGAACAGACAACTGCCATAAACGTGCAAAGGCATACATACAGACACGGACAGCGACACACACACACGCGCGCACCCAAAATCAGATACACAAACATACAAAGATGTACAGACACAGCTGTGCACAGAAATACACAAGCTCACACGCAGAGACACACACAGAAACACACTTGGGCGATTAAACAGACACACACTTGCACACACACACATAGTCAGACTCACATACGGTCACGCACACACAGTCATGCGCAAACACGCTTGCACACACCAAACTCCCACCAACATGCATGCACAAACAAACACACTTATGTAACAGGATACATGTATGTACCACTAAATGCATCGGATTTGATTCGTTTATCAATCGCCAAATGTTCTATTGATAGTTCACCGTAGCAGCTTGAAAACGGTCCCAAATAGTGACAGTTTGATAGTTCCAACTGTACCTTCAACCTTCGAGTTGAAAGGCCGTCCTTGAAGATTATGGTAACATCTTGACAAACTTGAAAATCTTGTTGTTATTGAACAAAATTCACCTTGGCGTACCTGCAACATTTGGAGCAAATTTCGAAAAAAAATAATGATAATTCTGATGACAGTCACCCAGACACAGACAGACACACAATCAAAAACCTGCTAAAAACTGCGAAAACACATACACATAGCACGGGGACAGGTGCGCAGACTTGCATAGACACACACATACATGTTCACACATACAAACAAAACGCATACACATCCAGGCGCACACACACACGCATAGAAACACATGGATACACACATGTATACACACATGCACACACACACGCACACATACGTGTATGCAAACACACATTAAATGGTTTTAAATGTATGTTTTTCTTTCAGGTATAAAACTTGTTTATAAAGTGCACTGTAACTTCTTGACAGATTAAAACAGCTTGGCGTGATAGAATAAAGTTCCCCACATTAAACCTCGCGATATTGCGCCATTTGAAAAGATGTTTGCAGAACATTGATGGTAATTCTAATAATAGCCACGCAGACACAGAGACGGACAAATACATTCATATACTTGCTCAGAACAGACACCTGCCATAAACGTGCAAAGGCATACACACAGACACGGACAGCGACACACACACACACGCGCAAACACACCCAAACTCAGATACACAAGCATAGAAAAATGTACAGACACGGCTGTGCACAGAAATACACAAACTCACACGCCGAGACACACACAGAAACACACTTGGGCGATTAAACGAACACACACTTGCACACACACATAGTCAGACTCACATACGGTCACGCATAGCAGTCATGCGCAAACACGCTTGCACACACCAAACTCCCACCAACATGCATGCACATACAAACACACTTATGTAACCGGATACATGTATGTACAAGTAAATGCAACGGATTTGATTCGTTTACCAATCAATGTTCTATTGAGAGTTCACAATAGCAGCTTGAGAGAGGTCCCAAATATTGACAGCTTGATAGTTCCAACTGTACCTTCAAATTTCGAGTTAAAAAGCCGTCCTTGAAGATTTTAGTAACCTCTTGACAGACTTTGAAGATCTTGTTGTGATTCAACAGAATTAACCTTGGCAAACCTGCAATATTTGGAGCAAAGTTTGAAGAAAAATGATGATAATTCCGAAGACAGTCACGCAGACACGGACAGACACACATCCAAAATCATGCTAACAACTGCAAAGACACATACACATAGCACGAGGACAGATGCGCAGACCTGCATAGACGCATGTATACATGTTCAAACACACGAACAAAACGCATACACATACAAGCGCACACACACACGTGGACGCACATGCATACACACACGCACACACACAGGTATTCAAACACACATTAAATAGTGTTAAATGTATCTTTTACTTGCGGGTATAAAACTTGTTTTTAAAGTGCACGGTAACCTCTTGACAGATTAAAACAGCTTCGCGTGATTGAATAAAGTTCCCCACATTAAATCTCGCGAAATTGCCGCATTTCGAAAAATGTTTGCAGAGCTTTGATGGTAACTCTAATAATAGTCACGCAGACACAGAGACGGACAAATACATTCATATACTTGCTCAGAACAGACACAGACATAAACGTGCAAAGGCATACATACAGACACGGACAGCGACACACACACACACACGCGTGCACACCCAAACTCAGATACACAAACATACAAAGATGTACAGACACAGCTGTGCACAGAAATACACAAGCTCACACGCAGAGACACACACACAGAAACACACTTGGGCGATTAAACAGACACACACTTGCACACACGCATAGTCAGACTCACATACGGTCACGCACACACAGTCATGCGCAAACACGCTTGCACACACCAAACTCCCACCAACATGCATGCACAAACAAACACACTTATGTAACAGGATACATGTATGTACCACTAAATGCATCGGATTTGATTCGTTTATCAATCGCCAAATGTTCTATTGATAGTTCACCGTAGCAGCTTGATAACGGTCCCAAATAGTGACAGTTTGATAGTTCCAACTGTACCTTCAACCTTCGAGTTGAAAGGCCGTCCTTGAAGATTATGGTAACATCTTGACAAACTTGAAAATCTTGTTGTTATTGAACAAAATTCACCTTGGCGTACCTGCAACATTTGGAGCAAATTTTGAAAAAAAATAATGATAATTCCGATGACAGTCACCCAGACACAGACAGACACACATTCAAAAACCTGCTAACAACTGCGAAGACACATACACATAGCACGAGGACAGGTGCGCAGACTCGCATAGACACACACATACATGTTCACACATACAAACAAAACGCATACACATCCAGGCGCACACACACACACGCATAGAAACACATGGATACACACATGTATACACACATGCACACACACACACGCACACATACGTGTATGCAAACACACATTAAATGGTTTTAAATGTATGTTTTACTTTCAGGTATAAAACTTGTTTATAAAGTGCACTGTAACTTCTTGACAGATTAAAACAGCTTGGCGTGATAGAATAAAGTTCCCCACATTAAACCTCACGATATTGCGCCATTTGAAAAGATGTTTGCAGAACATTGATGGTAATTCTAATAATAGCCACGCAGACACAGAGACGGACAAATACATTCATATACTTATTCAGAACAGACACAGACATGAACGCGCAAAGATATACACACAGACACAGACAGCGACACACACACACACACGCGTGCAAACACACCCAAACTCAGATACACAAACATACAAAGATGTACAGACACAGCTGTGCACAGAAATACACAAACTCACATGCAGAGACCCACACAGAAACACACTCAGGCGATCAAACAGACACTTGCACGCACGCATAGCCGCACACACATACAGTCACACACACGCAGTCTTGCGCAAACACACTTGCACACACCAAACTCTCACCAACACGCATGCACATACACACGCGCTTATGTAACCAGATACATGTATGTACCATTAAATTCAACGGATTTGATTTGATTATCAATCGCCAAATGTTCTTTTGAGAGTTCATTGTGGCAGCTTGATAGCTGTCCAAAATAGGAACAGTTTGATAGTTCCAACTGTACCTTCAACTTTCGAGTGAGAAGCCGTCCTTGAAGATTATAGTAACCTCTTGACACACTTTGAAATTCTTGTTGTTAATGAACAAAATTCACCTTGGCGTACCTGCAACATTTGGAGCAAAGTTTTACAAAAAATAATGATAATTCTGATGACAGTCACGCAGACACAGACAGACACACATCCAAAAGAATGCTAACAACTGCGAAGACACATATGCATAGCACAAGGACAGATGCGCAGACTTGCATAGACACACACATGCATGTTCACACATACAAACAAAACTCATACACATACAGGCGCGCACACACACACACACGTGGACACACATGCATACACGCATGCACACACACAGGTCTTCAAACACACATTAAATAGTGTTAAATGTATCTTTTACTTGCACGTATAAAACTTGTTTTTAAAGTGCACGGTAACCTCTTGACAGATTAAAACAGCTTGGCGTGATTGAATAAAGTTCCCCATATTAAATCTCGTGATATTGCACCATTTGGAAAAATGTTTCCAGAGCTTTGATGGTAATTCTAATAATAGTCACGCAGACACAGAGACGGACAAATACATTCATATACTTGCTCAGAACAGACACCTGCCATAAACGTGCAAAGGCATACACACAGACACGGACAGCGACACACACACACACGCGCGCAAACACACCCAAACTCAGATACACAAGCATAGAAAAATGTACAGACACGGCTGTGCACAGAAATACACAAACTCACACGCAGAGACACACACAGAAACACACTTGGGCGATTAAACGAACACACACTTGCACACACACATAGTCAGACTCACATACGGTCACGCATAGCAGTCATGCGCAAACACGCTTGCACACACCAAACTCCCACCAACATGCATGCACATACAAACACACTTATGTAACCGGATACATGTATGTACAAGTAAATGCAACGGATTTGATTCGTTTACCAATCAATGTTCTATTGAGAGTTCACAATAGCAGCTTGAGAGAGGTCCCAAATATTGACAGCTTGATAGTTCCAACTGTACCTTCAAATTTCGAGTTAAAAAGCCGTCCTTGAAGATTTTAGTAACCTCTTGACAGACTTTGAAGATCTTGTTGTGATTCAACAGAATTAACCTTGGCAAACCTGCAATATTTGGAGCAAAGTTTGAAGAAAAATGATGATAATTCCGAAGACAGTCACGCAGACACGGACAGACACACATCCAAAATCATGCTAACAACTGCGAAGACACATACACATAGCACGAGGACAGGTGCGCAGACTCGCATAGACACACACATACATGTTCACACATACAAACAAAACGCATACACATCCAGGCGCACACACACACGCATAGAAACACACGGATACACACATGTATACACACATGCACACACACACGCACACATACGTGTATGCAAACACACATTAAATGGTTTTAAATGTATGTTTTACTTTCAGGTATAAAACTTGTTTATAAAATGCACTGTAACTTCTTGACAGATTAAAACAGCTTGGCGTGATAGAATAAAGTTCCACACATTAAACCTCGCGATATTGCGCCATTTGAAAAGATGTTTGCAGAACATTGATGGTAATTCTAATAATGGCCACGCAGACACAGAGACGGACAAATACATTCATATACTTGCTCAGAACAGACAACTGCCATAAACGTGCAAAGGCATACATACAGACACGGACAGCGACACACACACACGCGCGCACACCCAAAATCAGATACACAAACATACAAAGATGTACAGACACAGCTGTGCACAGAAATACACAAGCTCACACGCAGAGACACACACAGAAACACACTTGGGCGATTAAACAGACACACACTTGCACACACACATAGTCAGACTCACATACGGTCACGCACACACAGTCATGCGCAAACACGCTTGCACACACCAAACTCCCACCAACATGCATGCACAAACAAACACACTTATGTAACAGGATACATGTATGTACCACTAAATGCATCGGATTTGATTCGTTTATCAATCGCCAAATGTTCTATTGATAGTTCACCGTAGCAGCTTGAAAACGGTCCCAAATAGTGACAGTTTGATAGTTCCAACTGTACCTTCAACCTTCGAGTTGAAAGGCCGTCCTTGAAGATTATGGTAACATCTTGACAAACTTGAAAATCTTGTTGTTATTGAACAAAATTCACCTTGGCGTACCTGCAACATTTGGAGCAAATTTCGAAAAAAAATAATGATAATTCCGATGACAGTCACCCAGACACAGACAGACACACAATCAAAAACCTGCTAAAAACTGCGAAAACACATACACATAGCACGGGGACAGGTGCGCAGACTTGCATAGACACACACATACATGTTCACACATACAAACAAAACGCATACACATCCAGGCGCACACACACACGCATAGAAACACATGGATACACACATGTATACACACATGCACACACACACGCACACATACGTGTATGCAAACACACATTAAATGGTTTTAAATGTATGTTTTTCTTTCAGGTATAAAACTTGTTTATAAAGTGCACTGTAACTTCTTGACAGATTAAAACAGCTTGGCGTGATAGAATAAAGTTCCCCACATTAAACCTCGCGATATTGCGCCATTTGAAAAGATGTTTGCAGAACATTGATGGTAATTCTAATAATAGCCACGCAGACACAGAGACGGACAAATACATTCATATACTTGCTCAGAACAGACACCTGCCATAAACGTGCAAAGGCATACACACAGACACGGACAGCGACACACACACACACACGCGCGCAAACACACCCAAACTCAGATACACAAGCATAGAAAAATGTACAGACACGGCTGTGCACAGAAATACACAAACTCACACGCAGAGACACACACAGAAACACACTTGGGCGATTAAACGAACACACACTTGCACACACACATAGTCAGACTCACATACGGTCACGCATAGCAGTCATGCGCAAACACGCTTGCACACACCAAACTCCCACCAACATGCATGCACATACAAACACACTTATGTAACCGGATACATGTATGTACAAGTAAATGCAACGGATTTGATTCGTTTACCAATCAATGTTCTATTGAGAGTTCACAATAGCAGCTTGAGAGAGGTCCCAAATATTGACAGCTTGATAGTTCCAACTGTAACTTCAAATTTCGAGTTAAAAAGCCATCCTTGAAGATTTTAGTAACCTCTTGACAGACTTTGAAGATCTTGTTGTGATTCAACAAAATTAACCTTGGCAAACCTGCAATATTTGGAGCAAAGTTTGAAGAAAAATGATGATAATTCCGAAGACAGTCACGCAGACACGGACAGACACACATCCAAAATCATGCTAACAACTGCAAAGACACATACACATAGCACGAGGACAGATGCGCAGACCTGCATAGACGCATGTATACATGTTCAAACACACGAACAAAACGCATACACATACAAGCGCACACACACACGTGGACGCACATGCATACACACACGCACACACACAGGTATTCAAACACACATTAAATAGTGTTAAATGTATCTTTTACTTGCGGGTATAAAACTTGTTTTTAAAGTGCACGGTAACCTCTTGACAGATTAAAACAGCTTCGCGTGATTGAATAAAGTTCCCCACATTAAATCTCGCGAAATTGCCGCATTTCGAAAAATGTTTGCAGAGCTTTGATGGTAACTCTAATAATAGTCACGCAGACACAGAGACGGACAAATACATTCATATACTTGCTCAGAACAGACACAGACATAAACGTGCAAAGGCATACATACAGACACGGACAGCGACACACACACACACACGCGTGCACACCCAAACTCAGATACACAAACATACAAAGATGTACAGACACAGCTGTGCACAGAAATACACAAGCTCACACGCAGAGACACACACACAGAAACACACTTGGGCGATTAAACAGACACACACTTGCACACACGCATAGTCAGACTCACATACGGTCACGCACACACAGTCATGCGCAAACACGCTTGCACACACCAAACTCCCACCAACATGCATGCACAAACAAACACACTTATGTAACAGGATACATGTATGTACCACTAAATGCATCGGATTTGATTCGTTTATCAATCGCCAAATGTTCTATTGATAGTTCACCGTAGCAGCTTGATAACGGTCCCAAATAGTGACAGTTTGATAGTTCCAACTGTACCTTCAACCTTCGAGTTGAAAGGCCGTCCTTGAAGATTATGGTAACATCTTGACAAACTTGAAAATCTTGTTGTTATTGAACAAAATTCACCTTGGCGTACCTGCAACATTTGGAGCAAATTTTGAAAAAAAATAATGATAATTCCGATGACAGTCACCCAGACACAGACAGACACACATTCAAAAACCTGCTAACAACTGCGAAGACACATACACATAGCACGAGGACAGGTGCGCAGACTCGCATAGACACACACATACATGTTCACACATACAAACAAAACGCATACACATCCAGGCGCACACACACACACGCATAGAAACACATGGATACACACATGTATACACACATGCACACACACACACGCACACATACGTGTATGCAAACACACATTAAATGGTTTTAAATGTATGTTTTACTTTCAGGTATAAAACTTGTTTATAAAGTGCACTGTAACTTCTTGACAGATTAAAACAGCTTGGCGTGATAGAATAAAGTTCCCCACATTAAACCTCACGATATTGCGCCATTTGAAAAGATGTTTGCAGAACATTGATGGTAATTCTAATAATAGCCACGCAGACACAGAGACGGACAAATACATTCATATACTTATTCAGAACAGACACAGACATGAACGCGCAAAGATATACACACAGACACAGACAGCGACACACACACACACACACACACACACGCGTGCAAACACACCCAAACTCAGATACACAAACATACAAAGATGTACAGACACAGCTGTGCACAGAAATACACAAACTCACATGCAGAGACCCACACAGAAACACACTCAGGCGATCAAACAGACACTTGCACGCACGCATAGCCGCACACACATACAGTCACACACACGCAGTCTTGCGCAAACACACTTGCACACACCAAACTCTCACCAACACGCATGCACATACACACGCGCTTATGTAACCAGATACATGTATGTACCATTAAATTCAACGGATTTGATTTGATTATCAATCGCCAAATGTTCTTTTGAGAGTTCATTGTGGCAGCTTGATAGCTGTCCAAAATAGGAACAGTTTGATAGTTCCAACTGTACCTTCAACTTTCGAGTGAGAAGCCGTCCTTGAAGATTATAGTAACCTCTTGACACACTTTGAAATTCTTGTTGTTAATGAACAAAATTCACCTTGGCGTACCTGCAACATTTGGAGCAAAGTTTTACAAAAAATAATGATAATTCTGATGACAGTCACGCAGACACAGACAGACACACATCCAAAAGAATGCTAACAACTGCGAAGACACATATGCATAGCACAAGGACAGATGCGCAGACTTGCATAGACACACACATGCATGTTCACACATACAAACAAAACTCATACACATACAGGCACGCACACACACACACACGTGGACACACATGCATACACGCATGCACACACACAGGTCTTCAAACACACATTAAATAGTGTTAAATGTATCTTTTACTTGCACGTATAAAACTTGTTTTTAAAGTGCACGGTAACCTCTTGACAGATTAAAACAGCTTGGCGTGATTGAATAAAGTTCCCCATATTAAATCTCGTGATATTGCACCATTTGGAAAAATGTTTCCAGAGCTTTGATGGTAACTCTAATAATAGTCACGCAGACACAGAGACGGACAAATACATTCATATACTTGCTCAGAACAGACACCTGCCATAAACGTGCAAAGGCATACACACAGACACGGACAGCGACACACACACACACGCGCGCAAACACACCCAAACTCAGATACACAAGCATAGAAAAATGTACAGACACGGCTGTGCACAGAAATACACAAACTCACACGCAGAGACACACACAGAAACACACTTGGGCGATTAAACGAACACACACTTGCACACACACATAGTCAGACTCACATACGGTCACGCATAGCAGTCATGCGCAAACACGCTTGCACACACCAAACTCCCACCAACATGCATGCACATACAAACACACTTATGTAACCGGATACATGTATGTACAAGTAAATGCAACGGATTTGATTCGTTTACCAATCAATGTTCTATTGAGAGTTCACAATAGCAGCTTGAGAGAGGTCCCAAATATTGACAGCTTGATAGTTCCAACTGTACCTTCAAATTTCGAGTTAAAAAGCCGTCCTTGAAGATTTTAGTAACCTCTTGACAGACTTTGAAGATCTTGTTGTGATTCAACAGAATTAACCTTGGCAAACCTGCAATATTTGGAGCAAAGTTTGAAGAAAAATGATGATAATTCCGAAGACAGTCACGCAGACACGGACAGACACACATCCAAAATCATGCTAACAACTGCGAAGACACATACACATAGCACGAGGACAGGTGCGCAGACTCGCATAGACACACACATACATGTTCACACATACAAACAAAACGCATACACATCCAGGCGCACACACACACGCATAGAAACACACGAATACACACATGTATACACACATGCACACACACACGCACACATACGTGTATGCAAACACACATTAAATGGTTTTAAATGTATGTTTTACTTTCAGGTATAAAACTTGTTTATAAAATGCACTGTAACTTCTTGACAGATTAAAACAGCTTGGCGTGATAGAATAAAGTTCCACACATTAAACCTCGCGATATTGCGCCATTTGAAAAGATGTTTGCAGAACATTGATGGTAATTCTAATAATGGCCACGCAGACACAGAGACGGACAAATACATTCATATACTTGCTCAGAACAGACAACTGCCATAAACGTGCAAAGGCATACATACAGACACGGACAGCGACACACACACACGCGCGCACACCCAAAATCAGATACACAAACATACAAAGATGTACAGACACAGCTGTGCACAGAAATACACAAGCTCACACGCAGAGACACACACAGAAACACACTTGGGCGATTAAACAGACACACACTTGCACACACACATAGTCAGACTCACATACGGTCACGCACACACAGTCATGCGCAAACACGCTTGCACACACCAAACTCCCACCAACATGCATGCACAAACAAACACACTTATGTAACAGGATACATGTATGTACCACTAAATGCATCGGATTTGATTCGTTTATCAATCGCCAAATGTTCTATTGATAGTTCACCGTAGCAGCTTGAAAACGGTCCCAAATAGTGACAGTTTGATAGTTCCAACTGTACCTTCAACCTTCGAGTTGAAAGGCCGTCCTTGAAGATTATGGTAACATCTTGACAAACTTGAAAATCTTGTTGTTATTGAACAAAATTCACCTTGGCGTACCTGCAACATTTGGAGCAAATTTTGAAAAAAAAATAATGATAATTCCGATGACAGTCACCCAGACACAGACAGACACACAATCAAAAACCTGCTAAAAACTGCGAAAACACATACACATAGCACGGGGACAGGTGCGCAGACTTGCATAGACACACACATACATGTTCACACATACAAACAAAACGCATACACATCCAGGCGCACACACACACGCATAGAAACACATGGATACACACATATATACACACATGCACACACACACGCACACATACGTGTATGCAAACACACATTAAATGGTTTTAAATGTATGTTTTTCTTTCAGGTATAAAACTTGTTTATAAAGTGCACTGTAACTTCTTGACAGATTAAAACAGCTTGGCGTGATAGAATAAAGTTCCCCACATTAAACCTCGCGATATTGCGCCATTTGAAAAGATGTTTGCAGAACATTGATGGTAATTCTAATAATAGCCACGCAGACACAGAGACGGACAAATACATTCATATACTTGCTCAGAACAGACACCTGCCATAAACGTGCAAAGGCATACACACAGACACGGACAGCGACACACACACACACACACACGCGCAAACACACCCAAACTCAGATACACAAGCATAGAAAAATGTACAGACACGGCTGTGCACAGAAATACACAAACTCACACGCCGAGACACACACAGAAACACACTTGGGCGATTAAACGAACACACACTTGCACACACACATAGTCAGACTCACATACGGTCACGCATAGCAGTCATGCGCAAACACGCTTGCACACACCAAACTCCCACCAACATGCATGCACATACAAACACACTTATGTAACCGGATACATGTATGTACAAGTAAATGCAACGGATTTGATTCGTTTACCAATCAATGTTCTATTGAGAGTTCACAATAGCAGCTTGAGAGAGGTCCCAAATATTGACAGCTTGATAGTTCCAACTGTAACTTCAAATTTCGAGTTAAAAAGCCATCCTTGAAGA
The DNA here is from genome assembly GCF_963576615.1 of Watersipora subatra. Taxonomy (NCBI): domain Eukaryota; kingdom Metazoa; phylum Bryozoa; class Gymnolaemata; order Cheilostomatida; family Watersiporidae; genus Watersipora; species Watersipora subatra. The sequence continues at coordinate 36,849,794 of NC_088709.1, forward strand.
TTTTAGTAACCTCTTGACAGACTTTGAAGATCTTGTTGTGATTCAACAAAATTAACCTTGGCAAACCTGCAATATTTGGAGCAAAGTTTGAAGAAAAATGATGATAATTCCGAAGACAGTCACGCAGACACGGACAGACACACATCCAAAATCATGCTAACAACTGCAAAGACACATACACATAGCACGAGGACAGATGCGCAGACCTGCATAGACGCATGTATACATGTTCAAACACACGAACAAAACGCATACACATACAAGCGCACACACACACGTGGACGCACATGCATACACACACGCACACACACAGGTATTCAAACACACATTAAATAGTGTTAAATGTATCTTTTACTTGCGGGTATAAAACTTGTTTTTAAAGTGCACGGTAACCTCTTGACAGATTAAAACAGCTTCGCGTGATTGAATAAAGTTCCCCACATTAAATCTCGCGAAATTGCCGCATTTCGAAAAATGTTTGCAGAGCTTTGATGGTAACTCTAATAATAGTCACGCAGACACAGAGACGGACAAATACATTCATATACTTGCTCAGAACAGACACAGACATAAACGTGCAAAGGCATACATACAGACACGGACAGCGACACACACACACACGCGTGCACACCCAAACTCAGATACACAAACATACAAAGATGTACAGACACAGCTGTGCACAGAAATACACAAGCTCACACGCAGAGACACACACACAGAAACACACTTGGGCGATTAAACAGACACACACTTGCACACACACATAGTCAGACTCACATACGGTCACGCACACACAGTCATGCGCAAACACGCTTGCACACACCAAACTCCCACCAACATGCATGCACAAACAAACACACTTATGTAACAGGATACATGTATGTACCACTAAATGCATCGGATTTGATTCGTTTATCAATCGCCAAATGTTCTATTGATAGTTCACCGTAGCAGCTTGATAACGGTCCCAAATAGTGACAGTTTGATAGTTCCAACTGTACCTTCAACCTTCGAGTTGAAAGGCCGTCCTTGAAGATTATGGTAACATCTTGACAAACTTGAAAATCTTGTTGTTATTGAACAAAATTCACCTTGGCGTACCTGCAACATTTGGAGCAAATTTTGAAAAAAAATAATGATAATTCCGATGACAGTCACCCAGACACAGACAGACACACATTCAAAAACCTGCTAACAACTGCGAAGACACATACACATAGCACGAGGACAGGTGCGCAGACTCGCATAGACACACACATACATGTTCACACATACAAACAAAACGCATACACATCCAGGCGCACACACACACGCATAGAAACACATGGATACACACATGTATACACACATGCACACACACACACGCACACATATGTGTATGCAAACACACATTAAATGGTTTTAAATGTATGTTTTACTTTCAGATATAAAACTTGTTTATAAAGTGCACTGTAACTTCTTGACAGATTAAAACAGCTTGGCGTGATAGAATAAAGTTCCCCACATTAAACCTCACGATATTGCGCCATTTGAAAAGATGTTTGCAGAACATTGATGGTAATTCTAATAATAGCCACGCAGACACAGAGACGGACAAATACATTCATATACTTATTCAGAACAGACACAGACATGAACGCGCAAAGATACACACACACACACAGACAGCGACACACACACACACACACACACACACGCGTGCAAACACACCCAAACTCAGATACACAAACATACAAAGATGTACAGACACAGCTGTGCACAGAAATACACAAACTCACATGCAGAGACCCACACAGAAACACACTCAGGCGATCAAACAGACACTTGCACGCACGCATAGCCGCACACACATACAGTCACACACACGCAGTCTTGCGCAAACACACTTGCACACACCAAACTCTCACCAACACGCATGCACATACACACGCGCTTATGTAACCAGATACATGTATGTACCATTAAATTCAACGGATTTGATTTGATTATCAATCGCCAAATGTTCTTTTGAGAGTTCATTGTGGCAGCTTGATAGCTGTCCAAAATAGGAACAGTTTGATAGTTCCAACTGTACCTTCAACTTTCGAGTGAGAAGCCGTCCTTGAAGATTATAGTAACCTCTTGACACACTTTGAAATTCTTGTTGTTAATGAACAAAATTCACCTTGGCGTACCTGCAACATTTGGAGCAAAGTTTTACAAAAAATAATGATAATTCTGATGACAGTCACGCAGACACAGACAGACACACATCCAAAAGAATGCTAACAACTGCGAAGACACATATGCATAGCACAAGGACAGATGCGCAGACTTGCATAGACACACACATGCATGTTCACACATACAAACAAAACTCATACACATACAGGCGCGCACACACACACACACGTGGACACACATGCATACACGCATGCACACACACAGGTCTTCAAACACACATTAAATAGTGTTAAATGTATCTTTTACTTGCACGTATAAAACTTGTTTTTAAAGTGCACGGTAACCTCTTGACAGATTAAAACAGCTTGGCGTGATTGAATAAAGTTCCCCATATTAAATCTCGTGATATTGCACCATTTGGAAAAATGTTTCCAGAGCTTTGATGGTAACTCTAATAATAGTCACGCAGACACAGAGACGGACAAATACATTCATATACTTGCTCAGAACAGACACCTGCCATAAACGTGCAAAGGCATACACACAGACACGGACAGCGACACACACACACACACGCGCGCAAACACACCCAAACTCAGATACACAAGCATAGAAAAATGTACAGACACGGCTGTGCACAGAAATACACAAACTCACACGCAGAGACACACACAGAAACACACTTGGGCGATTAAACGAACACACACTTGCACACACACATAGTCAGACTCACATACGGTCACGCATAGCAGTCATGCGCAAACACGCTTGCACACACCAAACTCCCACCAACATGCATGCACATACAAACACACTTATGTAACCGGATACATGTATGTACAAGTAAATGCAACGGATTTGATTCGTTTACCAATCAATGTTCTATTGAGAGTTCACAATAGCAGCTTGAGAGAGGTCCCAAATATTGACAGCTTGATAGTTCCAACTGTACCTTCAAATTTCGAGTTAAAAAGCCGTCCTTTAAGATTTTAGTAACCTCTTGACAGACTTTGAAGATCTTGTTGTGATTCAACAGAATTAACCTTGGCAAACCTGCAATATTTGGAGCAAAGTTTGAAGAAAAATGATGATAATTCCGAAGACAGTCACGCAGACACGGACAGACACACATCCAAAATCATGCTAACAACTGCGAAGACACATACACATAGCACGAGGACAGGTGCGCAGACTCGCATAGACACACACATACATGTTCACACATACAAACAAAACGCATACACATCCAGGCGCACACACACACGCATAGAAACACACGGATACACACATGTATACACACATGCACACACACACGCACACATACGTGTATGCAAACACACATTAAATGGTTTTAAATGTATGTTTTACTTTCAGGTATAAAACTTGTTTATAAAATGCACTGTAACTTCTTGACAGATTAAAACAGCTTGGCGTGATAGAATAAAGTTCCACACATTAAACCTCGCGATATTGCGCCATTTGAAAAGATGTTTGCAGAACATTGATGGTAATTCTAATAATGGCCACACAGACACAGAGACGGACAAATACATTCATATACTTGCTCAGAACAGACAACTGCCATAAACGTGCAAAGGCATACATACAGACACGGACAGCGACACACACACACGCGCGCACACCCAAAATCAGATACACAAACATACAAAGATGTACAGACACAGCTGTGCACAGAAATACACAAGCTCACACGCAGAGACACACACAGAAACACACTTGGGCGATTAAACAGACACACACTTGCACACACACACATAGTCAGACTCACATACGGTCACGCACACACAGTCATGCGCAAACACGCTTGCACACACCAAACTCCCACCAACATGCATGCACAAACAAACACACTTATGTAACAGGATACATGTATGTACCACTAAATGCATCGGATTTGATTCGTTTATCAATCGCCAAATGTTCTATTGATAGTTCACCGTAGCAGCTTGAAAACGGTCCCAAATAGTGACAGTTTGATAGTTCCAACTGTACCTTCAACCTTCGAGTTGAAAGGCCGTCCTTGAAGATTATGGTAACATCTTGACAAACTTGAAAATCTTGTTGTTATTGAACAAAATTCACCTTGGCGTACCTGCAACATTTGGAGCAAATTTCGAAAAAAAATAATGATAATTCCGATGACAGTCACCCAGACACAGACAGACACACAATCAAAAACCTGCTAAAAACTGCGAAAACACATACACATAGCACGGGGACAGGTGCGCAGACTTGCATAGACACACACATACATGTTCACACATACAAACAAAACGCATACACATCCAGGCGCACACACACACGCATAGAAACACATGGATACACACATGTATACACACATGCACACACACACGCACACATACGTGTATGCAAACACACATTAAATGGTTTTAAATGTATGTTTTTCTTTCAGGTATAAAACTTGTTTATAAAGTGCACTGTAACTTCTTGACAGATTAAAACAGCTTGGCGTGATAGAATAAAGTTCCCCACATTAAACCTCGCGATATTGCGCCATTTGAAAAGATGTTTGCAGAACATTGATGGTAATTCTAATAATAGCCACGCAGACACAGAGACGGACAAATACATTCATATACTTGCTCAGAACAGACACCTGCCATAAACGTGCAAAGGCATACACACAGACACGGACAGCGACACACACACACACACACGCGCAAACACACCCAAACTCAGATACACAAGCATAGAAAAATGTACAGACACGGCTGTGCACAGAAATACACAAACTCACACGCCGAGACACACACAGAAACACACTTGGGCGATTAAACGAACACACACTTGCACACACACATAGTCAGACTCACATACGGTCACGCATAGCAGTCATGCGCAAACACGCTTGCACACACCAAACTCCCACCAACATGCATGCACATACAAACACACTTATGTAACCGGATACATGTATGTACAAGTAAATGCAACGGATTTGATTCGTTTACCAATCAATGTTCTATTGAGAGTTCACAATAGCAGCTTGAGAGAGGTCCCAAATATTGACAGCTTGATAGTTCCAACTGTAACTTCAAATTTCGAGTTAAAAAGCCATCCTTGAAGATTTTAGTAACCTCTTGACAGACTTTGAAGATCTTGTTGTGATTCAACAAAATTAACCTTGGCAAACCTGCAATATTTGGAGCAAAGTTTGAAGAAAAATGATGATAATTCCGAAGACAGTCACGCAGACACGGACAGACACACATCCAAAATCATGCTAACAACTGCAAAGACACATACACATAGCACGAGGACAGATGCGCAGACCTGCATAGACGCATGTATACATGTTCAAACACACGAACAAAACGCATACACATACAAGCGCACACACACACGTGGACGCACATGCATACACACACGCACACACACAGGTATTCAAACACACATTAAATAGTGTTAAATGTATCTTTTACTTGCGGGTATAAAACTTGTTTTTAAAGTGCACGGTAACCTCTTGACAGATTAAAACAGCTTCGCGTGATTGAATAAAGTTCCCCACATTAAATCTCGCGAAATTGCCGCATTTCGAAAAATGTTTGCAGAGCTTTGATGGTAACTCTAATAATAGTCACGCAGACACAGAGACGGACAAATACATTCATATACTTGCTCAGAACAGACACAGACATAAACGTGCAAAGGCATACATACAGACACGGACAGCGACACACACACACACGCGTGCACACCCAAACTCAGATACACAAACATACAAAGATGTACAGACACAGCTGTGCACAGAAATACACAAGCTCACACGCAGAGACACACACACAGAAACACACTTGGGCGATTAAACAGACACACACTTGCACACACGCATAGTCAGACTCACATACGGTCACGCACACACAGTCATGCGCAAACACGCTTGCACACACCAAACTCCCACCAACATGCATGCACAAACAAACACACTTATGTAACAGGATACATGTATGTACCACTAAATGCATCGGATTTGATTCGTTTATCAATCGCCAAATGTTCTATTGATAGTTCACCGTAGCAGCTTGATAACGGTCCCAAATAGTGACAGTTTGATAGTTCCAACTGTACCTTCAACCTTCGAGTTGAAAGGCCGTCCTTGAAGATTATGGTAACATCTTGACAAACTTGAAAATCTTGTTGTTATTGAACAAAATTCACCTTGGCGTACCTGCAACATTTGGAGCAAATTTTGAAAAAAAATAATGATAATTCCGATGACAGTCACCCAGACACAGACAGACACACATTCAAAAACCTGCTAACAACTGCGAAGACACATACACATAGCACGAGGACAGGTGCGCAGACTCGCATAGACACACACATACATGTTCACACATACAAACAAAACGCATACACATCCAGGCGCACACACACACACGCATAGAAACACATGGATACACACATGTATACACACATGCACACACACACACGCACACATACGTGTATGCAAACACACATTAAATGGTTTTAAATGTATGTTTTACTTTCAGGTATAAAACTTGTTTATAAAGTGCACTGTAACTTCTTGACAGATTAAAACAGCTTGGCGTGATAGAATAAAGTTCCCCACATTAAACCTCACGATATTGCGCCATTTGAAAAGATGTTTGCAGAACATTGATGGTAATTCTAATAATAGCCACGCAGACACAGAGACGGACAAATACATTCATATACTTATTCAGAACAGACACAGACATGAACGCGCAAAGATATACACACAGACACAGACAGCGACACACACACACACACACACACGCGTGCAAACACACCCAAACTCAGATACACAAACATACAAAGATGTACAGACACAGCTGTGCACAGAAATACACAAACTCACATGCAGAGACCCACACAGAAACACACTCAGGCGATCAAACAGACACTTGCACGCACGCATAGCCGCACACACATACAGTCACACACACGCAGTCTTGCGCAAACACACTTGCACACACCAAACTCTCACCAACACGCATGCACATACACACGCGCTTATGTAACCAGATACATGTATGTACCATTAAATTCAACGGATTTGATTTGATTATCAATCGCCAAATGTTCTTTTGAGAGTTCATTGTGGCAGCTTGATAGCTGTCCAAAATAGGAACAGTTTGATAGTTCCAACTGTACCTTCAACTTTCGAGTGAGAAGCCGTCCTTGAAGATTATAGTAACCTCTTGACACACTTTGAAATTCTTGTTGTTAATGAACAAAATTCACCTTGGCGTACCTGCAACATTTGGAGCAAAGTTTTACAAAAAATAATGATAATTCTGATGACAGTCACGCAGACACAGACAGACACACATCCAAAAGAATGCTAACAACTGCGAAGACACATATGCATAGCACAAGGACAGATGCGCAGACTTGCATAGACACACACATGCATGTTCACACATACAAACAAAACTCATACACATACAGGCACGCACACACACACACACACGTGGACACACATGCATACACGCATGCACACACACAGGTCTTCAAACACACATTAAATAGTGTTAAATGTATCTTTTACTTGCACGTATAAAACTTGTTTTTAAAGTGCACGGTAACCTCTTGACAGATTAAAACAGCTTGGCGTGATTGAATAAAGTTCCCCATATTAAATCTCGTGATATTGCACCATTTGGAAAAATGTTTCCAGAGCTTTGATGGTAACTCTAATAATAGTCACGCAGACACAGAGACGGACAAATACATTCATATACTTGCTCAGAACAGACACCTGCCATAAACGTGCAAAGGCATACACACAGACACGGACAGCGACACACACACACACGCGCGCAAACACACCCAAACTCAGATACACAAGCATAGAAAAATGTACAGACACGGCTGTGCACAGAAATACACAAACTCACACGCAGAGACACACACAGAAACACACTTGGGCGATTAAACGAACACACACTTGCACACACACATAGTCAGACTCACATACGGTCACGCATAGCAGTCATGCGCAAACACGCTTGCACACACCAAACTCCCACCAACATGCATGCACATACAAACACACTTATGTAACCGGATACATGTATGTACAAGTAAATGCAACGGATTTGATTCGTTTACCAATCAATGTTCTATTGAGAGTTCACAATAGCAGCTTGAGAGAGGTCCCAAATATTGACAGCTTGATAGTTCCAACTGTACCTTCAAATTTCGAGTTAAAAAGCCGTCCTTGAAGATTTTAGTAACCTCTTGACAGACTTTGAAGATCTTGTTGTGATTCAACAGAATTAACCTTGGCAAACCTGCAATATTTGGAGCAAAGTTTGAAGAAAAATGATGATAATTCCGAAGACAGTCACGCAGACACGGACAGACACACATCCAAAATCATGCTAACAACTGCGAAGACACATACACATAGCACGAGGACAGGTGCGCAGACTCGCATAGACACACACATACATGTTCACACATACAAACAAAACGCATACACATCCAGGCGCACACACACACGCATAGAAACACACGGATACACACATGTATACACACATGCACACACACACGCACACATACGTGTATGCAAACACACATTAAATGGTTTTAAATGTATGTTTTACTTTCAGGTATAAAACTTGTTTATAAAATGCACTGTAACTTCTTGACAGATTAAAACAGCTTGGCGTGATAGAATAAAGTTCCACACATTAAACCTCGCGATATTGCGCCATTTGAAAAGATGTTTGCAGAACATTGATGGTAATTCTAATAATGGCCACGCAGACACAGAGACGGACAAATACATTCATATACTTGCTCAGAACAGACAACTGCCATAAACGTGCAAAGGCATACATACAGACACGGACAGCGACACACACACACGCGCGCACACCCAAAATCAGATACACAAACATACAAAGATGTACAGACACAGCTGTGCACAGAAATACACAAGCTCACACGCAGAGACACACACAGAAACACACTTGGGCGATTAAACAGACACACACTTGCACACACACATAGTCAGACTCACATACGGTCACGCACACACAGTCATGCGCAAACACGCTTGCACACACCAAACTCCCACCAACATGCATGCACAAACAAACACACTTATGTAACAGGATACATGTATGTACCACTAAATGCATCGGATTTGATTCGTTTATCAATCGCCAAATGTTCTATTGATAGTTCACCGTAGCAGCTTGAAAACGGTCCCAAATAGTGACAGTTTGATAGTTCCAACTGTACCTTCAACCTTCGAGTTGAAAGGCCGTCCTTGAAGATTATGGTAACATCTTGACAAACTTGAAAATCTTGTTGTTATTGAACAAAATTCACCTTGGCGTACCTGCAACATTTGGAGCAAATTTTGAAAAAAAATAATGATAATTCCGATGACAGTCACCCAGACACAGACAGACACACAATCAAAAACCTGCTAAAAACTGCGAAAACACATACACATAGCACGGGGACAGGTGCGCAGACTTGCATAGACACACACATACATGTTCACACATACAAACAAAACGCATACACATCCAGGCGCACACACACACGCATAGAAACACATGGATACACACATGTATACACACATGCACACACACACGCACACATACGTGTATGCAAACACACATTAAATGGTTTTAAATGTATGTTTTTCTTTCAGGTATAAAACTTGTTTATAAAGTGCACTGTAACTTCTTGACAGATTAAAACAGCTTGGCGTGATAGAATAAAGTTCCCCACATTAAACCTCGCGATATTGCGCCATTTGAAAAGATGTTTGCAGAACATTGATGGTAATTCTAATAATAGCCACGCAGACACAGAGACGGACAAATACATTCATATACTTGCTCAGAACAGACACCTGCCATAAACGTGCAAAGGCATACACACAGACACGGACAGCGACACACACACACACGCGCGCAAACACACCCAAACTCAGATACACAAGCATAGAAAAATGTACAGACACGGCTGTGCACAGAAATACACAAACTCACACGCAGAGACACACACAGAAACACACTTGGGCGATTAAACGAACACACACTTGCACACACACATAGTCAGACTCACATACGGTCACGCATAGCAGTCATGCGCAAACACGCTTGCACACACCAAACTCCCACCAACATGCATGCACATACAAACACACTTATGTAACCGGATACATGTATGTACAAGTAAATGCAACGGATTTGATTCGTTTACCAATCAATGTTCTATTGAGAGTTCACAATAGCAGCTTGAGAGAGGTCCCAAATATTGACAGCTTGATAGTTCCAACTGTACCTTCAAATTTCGAGTTAAAAAGCCGTCCTTGAAGATTTTAGTAACTTCTTGACAGACTTTGAAGATCTTGTTGTGATTCAACAAAATTAACCTTGACAAACCTGCAATATTTGGAGCAAAGTTTGAAGAAAAATGATGATAATTCCGAAGACAGTCACGCAGACACGGACAGACACACATCCAAAATCATGCTAACAACTGCGAAGACACATACACATAGCACGAGGACAGATGCGCAGACCTGCATAGACGCATGTATACATGTTCAAACACACGAACAAAACGCATACACATACAAGCGCACACACACACACACGTGGACGCACATGCATACACACACGCACACACACAGGTATTCAAACACACATCACAGTTGTAGCTTTCATCGCAATGGAAGCTACAAGTAGAATAGGTATGACATAATCCACAGCGGTAGTTTTCATTGCAATGGAAACTACGAGTACAATAGGTATGACATGACCCACAGTTGTAACTTTCAATGCAAGGGAAGCTACAAGTAGAATAGGTATGACATGATCTACGGTTGTAGCTTTCATTGCAATCGAAGCTACGTGTACAATGGTTATGACACGACCCACAGCTGTAGCTTTCACTGCTATGGAAGCTACAAATACAATAGATATGACATGACCCACAGTTGTAACTTTCCTTGCAACGGAACCAACGAGTACAATAGGTATGACATAGTCCACAGTTGGAGAATTCATTGCAATGGAAGGTACTAATACCATTAACTAGTCTGAAAACTGACCTATAGCTAGCAGGTTAACTAGTCTGAAAACTGACCTTTAGTGAGCAGGTTAACTAGTCCGAAAACTGACCTTTAGTGAGCTGGTTAACTAGTCTGAAAACTGACCTTTAATGAGCAGGTTAACTAGTCTGACAACTGACCTTTAGTGAGCAGGCTAACTAGTCTAAAAACTGACCTTTAGCGAGCAGGTTAACTAGTCTGAAAACTGACCTTTAGTGAGCAGGCTAACTAGTCTAAAAACTGACCTTTAGCGAGCAGGTTAACTAGTCTGAAAACTGACCTTTAGCAAGCAGGTTAACTAGTCTAAAAACTGACCTTTAGCGAGCAGGTTAACTAGTCTGAAAACTGACTTTTAGTGAGCAGGTTAATTAGTCTGAAAACTGACATATAGTGAACAGATTAACTAGTCTGAAAACTGACCTTTAGCAAGCAGGTTAACTAGTCTGTCGTGTTTAGCTGATGAATTGCTCGGTGCTGCCTTTTCAAGCCCGATGAACCTGCTGACCAGTGGGTATAGCTGAAAGAACAGAGACAATATTGACAGCAAAATAAGAACATAAAACCTTCTCAAACATCGTGTTTAAACATTCCCTACATCCATGATTTGTAATATACTGTACAGGTTGTAGTTATTGCTGGTAGGGCTAAAAACCTCCTCGCCAAGCAATGGTTTTGATAAATTTACCATCATGGTAAAAATGTTGTTCAATTGTATCATTAGGCTATGTGTGATCAAAACTTCACTAAGGCCTAAGGTTGTATCTATCATTTAGCACAGCCAAAGTTAATGGAACTCATGCTATCTATACTAACTGTGTACATGGAATATTCAAGTACAGTTGATATAAGGTTGTCAAGGGGAACCGGCGTCCCAGTGATAAGTGAAAATTTGCTAAACAAAAGCTTATGTTTTAAAGTATATGTAAGAGCCAAAATTTTAACACCAAAACACTTACACTGCTTTCTAAACATATTGTATTGCTTTCTTATATAATAAGTAATTTGAAGTTATATTGATTGACCTACAGTTTATATTTCAACCCCAGTCCCAGTATTTAAAACCACAGAATACACTTACATAGTATGAACGTAGTTTGGACTTCATCTGACCTGAATATTCATACTTGTGTTAACTCGGTTCGTTGTGAGAAGGAAGTCACATGTTTATAATTCATGAGATTGATGTGTCTTATGTATTTTACTTTTTAAATGGTTTTTAATTAATTTTCTCTCGATTTTAACAAAAATTTTCTACTGTGAAGTACTGAATCCGTGAATGGTGAGCCAGGAAGTAGTGATGGATTACTGTATAGTTACAAATGTTAGTACTGAAGTGTAATTGTGCAAAGCAAGGAGTGTAAATGATAACCCAACTGACTAAGTAACCCCATGCAATAAGAACATGGAAAGCATGTAATTGTGCAAAGCAAGGAGTGTGGATGATAACCCTACTGACTAAGTAACCCCATGCAATAAGAACATGGAGAGCATGTAACTGTACAAAGCAAGGAGTGTAGATGATAACCCTACTGACTAAGTAACCCCATGCAATAAGAACATGGAGAGCATGTAATTGTACAAAGCAAGGAGTGTAGATGATAACCCCACTGACTAAGTAACCCCATACAATAAGAACATGGAGAGCATGTAACTGTACAGAGCAAGGAGTGTAGATGATAACCCCACTGACTAAGTAACCCCATGCAATAAGACCATGAAGAGCATGTAATTGTACAAAGTAAGGAGTGTAGATGATAACCCCACTGACTAAGTAACCTCATGCAATAAGAACATGGAGAGCATGTAATTGTACAAAGCAAGGAGTGTAGATGATAACCCCACTGACTAAGTAACCCCATGCAATAAGAACATGGAGAGCATGTAACTGTACAAAGCAAGGAGTGTAGATGATAACCCCACTGACTAAGTAACCCCATGCAATAAGAACATGGAAAGCATCTAACTGTACAAAGCAAGGAGTGAAGATGATAACCCTACTGACTAAGTAACCCCATGCAATAAGAACATGGAGATCATGTAACTGTACAAAGCAAGGAGTGTAGATGATAACCCCACTGACTAAGTAACCCCATGCAATAAGAACATGGAGAGCATGTAACTGTACAAAGCAAGGAGTGTAGATAATAACCCCACTGACTAAGTAACCCCATGCAATAAAACAACATGGAGAGCCGACCTCATTAAAGCAGTTGATACGGGCGCTGGAAGGGTTCCAATTCTTGTAGGCCTGATCAGAGGAAATGGAGGGAAGAGTCAATAGAAAGCACAAGTTGTCATACTCCTTACTATCAGAACAAAGATGCTCTAACTCAGTGAGGCAGCTGACGACCTCGTCCAATGTGGAGTCATGGTTCTGTATGAACAAAATGAAAAAATAATGATTGCTAGCCAACCACAGGGATGATGATGGAATGACAGCCAAGGAAGACATTAGCCAATCACAGATGTCAGAAACAGACTGTGTTTAATCGAAAATACAAAAACTGAAGAAACTAAACATCCAAACAAAGTAGCATCAGAACTAAAAGTGTTTTTTAGAAAACAGTGAGTCAATGAGTGACAACTTCATGGCACGTGTAGTTGTAACTATAATTATATGTATTCTCACATGTAATGGCCTGTCAAACACACTCACATGTAATGTGAGTGTCAGACAAACTCACATGTATTGGCCTGTCAAACACTCCCACATGTAATGGCCTGTCAGACACCCTCACATGTAATGGCCTGTCAGACACACTCACATGTAATGGCCTGTCAGACAAACTCACGTGTAATGGCCTGTCAGACACTCCCACGTGAAATGGCCTGTCAGACACTCTCACATGTAATGGCCTGTCAGACACACTCACATTTAATGGCCTGTCAGACACACTCACATGTAATGGCCTGTCAGATACTCTCACATGTAATGGCCTGTCAGACACTCTCACATGTAATGACCTGTCAGATACTATCACATGTAATGGCCTGTCAGGACAACTTACCTGTAACGGTCCAGGATCCAACTTTATGCAAAGGAGTTCCAGGAATTTATGCTTGTAAATGAGGTAAAGGCAGCGTTTTTGTCAAAGCCCTCCACCCCATGGAGCGGCAGAAGGAACTCAAGCACGTCATCCCAGTGACCATCAAGAATCAGCTGCCGGAGAAAAAGTCCATCTTTTGAGAAAACACCTACAAATATCACAAATTAATATGAGAGCAGAATCAAAGCACCTGAGAATCAGAGCGTTTCCATGATTTGAATAGATTTGGAGTTGCTTCCACTCCAAATCACAAGAACAGACGAATCCAAACCTATTCCAGACCATTTCGCTTCGATAAATTTATGTGAAGGTATTTGCCGTGGGAGTACTATTCAGTATCACAGAAATGCTGACTGCTGATGGATCGGATTTGATAATACTCAGCTAAGCTCTCCCCAGTAGAGGTAAAAAATATTTCAGCGTACTTCACACAGCTATGCGGGTATCGGCTACAAAAACATTCTACTGCTTCTCCATACTATTTCATCTGGACCTGTTACTTTCATATTAATATTTACATGCGAATGATGGGTTGCTCATATGAAGATGATGAAATAATTTCTTATTTTGATCTGGCGATTGGCTACTCATGAATTGAAAAGTGACCCTGATATGAAAAAAGTTAGAAAAACTCTAACAAGTTTTATTTTGAGGAATACATCGCTCATCTTGGAATGATCTAAATAGTGCAACTCCGAATTGATGAAATGGTAGGGCAATTCCTAACCCATTCAAAGCATGAAAACACAGAAGAATCGTGAATGAGACATCTCATTCCTGTTCAAAGAGATGGTCACCTAGACGATGAAAAATCAGTAACAATAAAAACAACCTCCTTAGTTATGCGAAAGATTTACACTAACATAGTCAAACATAGGACATAAAAGGTTAACTTGTTCTGATAATTTCTTGAAAACTAAATAAACTGAAGTATTGTTACAACTTTTCTTGCCCACAAATCAACTTACTAGTGGTACGTCTACTAGTATGCGCATGAAAGTTCAACATGAATTTCATAATTAGAAATTCCCTGTCATACAGCCCACGACCAAAATGATATTGGAAAAAAGAAAGGGTACTGATGGTTGAGAAATGCAATATTGGCAATCAAATGGCACTGCAGTGCAATAGGATAACTGCAATGGTAGCTGTAATGTACTGGGCATTATTATGTACAACAGACAACAACAATAAAAGGAAAATATTATATATATCTCTCCTCTGCAATAGGAGAAATGCAATATTAGAAGTAAAATGCACTGATATTATTAGAATAACCAATATTATTAATATAGTAATACAGTAATAATAGAAAACCAATGCACGATTTTGTTTACATTTCAAAACGTCATAGCAACCAATATCAAGAAGTTGTGATATTTATCTAGATTTTTAGAATATCTATTTAACAAAATTATTTAGAAAAAATAATAACAGTAACATACTGCCCAACATCGGTCACTATACACTTCGATCTTGTAAATTCGAATGATTATTCTTATAATTAAATCTTATAAAATCGAATAATTATTTTTATAATTAAATATTGTAATAATCTTATAAGAATCGTTAGAGAAATATCATTGTCATTTCCTTTACTTTCACTGCTTCGAACATCAGTTGGAATACCAAAGTAATCATTATAAGTGTCCAAAATGTCGGTTACTTTGAAATCGGCAAAAAAACTATTACTTTTCAGTACTTCTACGTTAGTTACAGAAACCTTCAGCAATTGGACAATGCCATAGACTGGTGAAATGTGCACGTTTTTCTCGTAAAATGCACACGACTTAATAGTTCTACTCTCTATCGCGCGGCCTTGTCGGCGTTTCGTTGTCCGGTCTTAACTTTGATGAAAAAAAGCTTGTCAAAGTTTTAATGACGATTTTAGGCTAAATTAATCTGTCCATTTATGTATAATCCGATCAGATGGGTTAGTTTTAGGATATTGTCTACAAATTTCAAAGACTTGGCAATATATTTAAAAAGGTTTATACGTGTTTTGTATCGTTATTATACTTAATCGACTCCTTTGAAAAATGGTTAAATTGTTGATGAGATTTCGGTACAAAGGTTTGCGGCGGCTGTTCATAAATAATTTTCGTGAGTTGTGTGCACATACGCATTTATCATAAAGCTTTCAAACAATCGCTTCGCTCGTGGTTGGTCGTGGGATAAGTGGTATTGATACAGTGGCTGGGTTGCCTTCCGCACAATGTGCAGTGCTAGATGTTATGAGAGTGTTGCTAAGGTGTATTTCGCAGTGCAAGGTGTAGTAGGAATGTTAGTAGTACACCATACATACATCCTAAGCACAATTTTTGTGAAAACTCATCACAAAATCAAATATTGAGTTGACTTTGACACAACCACAGCACGATGGCGAGATGTGAATGCTGTCAAAGTTGAGTACGAGTGGGCAAACAAATTGATCACAATTAGCTATATGGTTGAAATGCAAAAATCTATTTCGTTTTTAACATATTATGTTATAGAGAATACAACACAAAAACCTCAATTGCATCGATCAGAATTGTGATAATGCCAGACTGACTTCCTATTATGAAAGGATGTGAGAGTAGGAGTATCCTACATGAACTGGCTAAACACAGTATGTGAAAAATGGTACACAATGCAGTATAGAGGCTTGGAAAGTCAGGATTGTCAGCTGGTCCACAGTATCAACTTCATACTAATCAGCAGTTGCAGTACACAAGCAGTTTCATGTTATGAAGAATGTGCATTCAGAGCATGCGTGCGTGAAGTGGTGGTTGTCAGGTAATGCTTCATAAAAGTGAATGCCCAATATATAGCAATGGGCAATGTGAAACAGGAGCACAGTAGCAGTGGATGTCTACTGTGAATTAGAAAGTTGTAATGTATTGCAAAATTATTGCGTACTGCACTTCGTTGACGCAGTTCCGTTCTAATGCATCGTAACCCTGTACTCTGGTGTACAAGAGAGTTTGTGATAAATTTCCTTCTCACACTGTAATGTACGATAAACTGGGTTGACAAAACTACCTTTCAACCTCAAGAGAAGAATGCACCACATTTTCTTTTCTCATCCAAGGCTAGCTAATCGCTTGGTGCACATCAAGGATATTCCAGAAAAAGTATTTTTTCCACATGACAGGACAAGCAGATGCCCAAGTGTTCTATGTACCCTGTTTAATTTATAGATATAATTTAAATAATGTGTGACCATGTTCTATGAGCTTGGCATCTAACCAAGCTAATCTTACATTTAACTAAAAAGTTGTTTAAGTTACTGCATTATTGTACAACATCGTCTAAGTGACCGTCTCTTCGCGCAGGAATGAGAGATCTCGTAGATCTCAGGTGTTGCATGAGAAGTAAGAAGAGTTGGCTAGCCATTTAAAAAATCTAGACAACAGATTTTAAGATTTATCTACTGAAAAAGTATGTGAACTAGCTTACAAATACAGCATGGCTAATGACTTGAGTATTCCACCAAGCTGGTCAAGAAACAAGAAAGCAGGTGAGCCGGTGTTTAAAATGTAGCAACATGTGTCTACTTGGATTAGATCTACGCTAAAAACATCCAAAGTAACTGTGACTAAGAACAAGACAAAGAAAAACTAAGAAAAAAGAGCAAACAGATTCTTCATCAGAGGAAGAAGAGTTAGCCCAATAATTATTGTGTTCTGATGAAGAAAGTCCAGATAAAGATGAAAGTAAAGATGTACCTCCTACTAGGGACAATATTAACATCAATAATCATGTTTTAGTTTGGTACGGAATTGGCTAAGGTTGACTTGCAACAAAATTCACATTACAGTTATTTGGTATCAAAAGACCGTATCAAATATAGATGATCGCTACTTTACAGTTTTGTTTCGACTTGAACTAATCATCTAGTCGTAATCTGATCATGTGACCCATACTTCGTGAATAATTTTTGCAACATATTTTGATTATCACAGGTGACCAACAGGCTCGTCATGTTTACCAGACAATGATATGTACTCCTTCGAGCTAAGGTTAAAAAATTAAATAAATTCTCACGGTAGGTTATAAGTTATCAGTGCTGAAAGTGACGGCATTACAATGACGATGAAATAGACATGTGAGGACAATAGACATGGTTTCATTGAATGCATGAAGTATATTTGTGAAAATATTTCGACGAATGAGGTTGCGTGAAAGTGTAAACAGAAGCCATCTGGTACAACTACGTCCCATTTGAGCCGTTTTGGAAAGAGATTCTAATTTATGGCGGTCTCGTAATGACCGCGATTAACTGTTCGTTTTTGAGCTTTTAAGAGTTTGTAAATCCATTTCCACCTATTTTGCAACTACAACACAGCAGAGTAAGACATGGTGAATGTTTTGATAGCAAATAACTGTAATGTGAATTTTGCTGCAAGTCAATCTTTAATGTTTATTATGCAGGAAGAGTCATGAAATGTAATGAAAACTCAGTTACCATCAGTTTCATAAGAAAAGCTGGAAACTGCTTTGTTTATCCAGAGGAGGAAGACGTGTAGGATGTTGACTTTGAATCTATAGTTATATTTTTTGGGCAGCCAGTAAACACTGGTGGGACTCTGAGGGTTAGAAATCGAACTACATTCAGAGTAGATTTATCTGCTTACACTGTAAGATAAACTATTCTCAATAACACTGCTGATAGAGACTGTAGGCGACACACTTTTTACTACATTATTTCACGATAATGCTCATACGACTTGCTCCCACATTTTATGTTATAAACTATGTATAATTAGTTCACCATGTTCTGTCTTAGTCATAAGTCAAATTTAGTTAGCCAATTGTCACACTCAATGTTTTAAAACAGTTAAAAGATATCAAATATATATTATGTGCAATCAAATCACATATTTATTGCTATGGCTCACTTTGCCCCATTGGGTGGCTCACCTTGCCTCGGTAGTGGAGCAAAGTGAGCCAGGTGTAAAATGTTGCAAAAACAATAAAATCTCGCGATTGATCCAAAGTGAATCATTACAATTCAAATACAATAATAACAACATGTTAAATTTTTATAGACCAAGTTTAAGCTCAATTCAAGCAGTCACTTATATTTTATTTGAGAAACAAACCAAAATTGGCTTACTGTGCCCCGTCTTCCCCTACAAAACGATAGTGATGAGTGATTACGTTATCTCACGGTGCACAAGACCAAAAACTGTACTAGTTATTGTGTAATAAGCCAAAACGGTCAAATGGTGTAGATGTTGGAGTGTCTGTCTACTGAGCTAAATGTGGTGAGTTCAAATCCCATCTGGTGAAATCCTTTTTTCATAATCTACCTGTCTCTTCAGACAGCCAGACAAGGCTTTGATCATACCGCATTAAGATTATACGGCATACAATTATTATACAATATTATGTAATTATCATACAAGTATTATATAATATTGTGTAATTATCATACAATTATTGTACAATATTATTTATATATTATATAATATTATGTAATTATCATACAACTATTATATAATATTATTCAATTATCATACAATTATTATATAATAGTTACATTATTATACAATTATTACATAATATTACTCAATTATCATACGACTATTATAAAATAATGTAATTATCGTACAATTATAATATAATATTATGTAATTATCGTATAATTATTATATAATACTATGCGATTATCATACAATTATTATATAATATTATGTCATTATCATACAATTATTATATAATACTATGTAATTATCATACAATTATTATATAATTACCACACTGTAATAGCGCGAAGGTCAGAAAAGAATACTATTACTTGAATTTTAACTTAGTTTTCAGCAAACTTGTTGGTGGAAGGTCTGACGGAGAGACAAGCCTATGAATGGTTTTAGACATGGTTTATGACAACGAGGTATCCCTTTCAACCAGAACCATATTCAGGACATACCATTAATGATTCCCGACTCTCTCTCTCCAAACATATGAGGGCAATATCAACCTGTTTATTTGCTAGGTACTCCTCTATTATCTTGATGATTTCCTTGTCGCCGAGCTCAACCGTATGAGAGAGTGTCATGATGAGGGAAGATTAAACTCTCACGAATCGGAAAATTAAAAAATTAGCGCTGTTTCTACATCGAGGCAGCACCATCCTGTAGAGATAGAAGTAACAGTCTGTGTAATAATTTAGTGAGAAGACACTCAGACTTTAGAAAGTCAAGGTAGAAACACTGAAGAAAGATTGTCAGAGGTCGATAACACCTAGGAAAAAATGTTTTTAAATATTTCAGTGTCTTTGGCTGTCATTCATACTCTGTGTAAAACTGCTAGTAGCTTGACTTCACCAACTTACACGTGGTTTGTGCGTATATTTTTTATATGGCTGTTGAATGCAAGAAATATAAGAATTTCTCAAACTAAAACATGTAGACTATTACAATCAACAAGCAACAGACATATCTTTCAAAATAGGAGGTAGATGCTACCTATTCAGACTTGAGATTGGCAAAAATTGTAGCCGAGCCCTTTCAAGTCAGTACCTGAGCCTGTTTCATACTTTGTATCGAACAGATGTCACAGCAAACATAGTACCGCGTATCAAGCCCTTTGCAAAACCAAGCTGAGTTTCAGTAAAGCGATTAAAACTTGTACATGAAAATGTTTCACCCTCGTACATCGTACAGAACTAACGCAAAGGAGATACCAGATATAGAGAAAAACACTGATTCTGGAAAGTGAGAGAATGACCACTATATAGAGTGAATAGAAGATATGA
This sequence comes from Watersipora subatra, assembly GCF_963576615.1. NCBI lineage: Eukaryota > Metazoa > Bryozoa > Gymnolaemata > Cheilostomatida > Watersiporidae > Watersipora > Watersipora subatra. The sequence goes on from NC_088709.1 coordinate 36,870,861, forward strand.
GCTACGAGATCGTACAACAAAAGCGGATGACAAATTATATTTATGATGATGAGAGAGAGTACGAATAAAAATAGCTTACAGCGCCCAGCTTAACATGAATATATATATCAAAACATAAAACAATCAAAAAACTTGATAACATAAAACCTACAAAAAGAATGTTTGGATCCTTAATAATTATAAGCAACTTACATGAAATAATAAGCAAATATATAAATAATTATACTCAATACAGTTGACTATCGCAATGATACAGCAACCACAATATATTTCCTGAATGACCTTCTACTAACTTAATGTAAATTATGTAAATTTACATATACATATATACATGTACTTTACAGCTTGATCTTATGGCATATATACAGCTAGATAAACGACTATGAATATACGGATTCCGAATAATTATAAGCAACTTACATGAATTAATAAGCAAATATATATAATTATATTCAATACAGTTGACTATCGCAATGATACAGCAACCACAATATATTTCCCGAACGACCTTCTAATAACTTTACATATACATATATACATGTACTTTACAGCTTGATGCTATGGCATATACAAGGCTAGATATTTAAAAGTGACTATGAATATACGGATTCCGAATGATTATAGGCAACTTACATGAAAGGACAAACAAGCCAGTATGCAATCCAGCTAAATACTGTTAAAATGAAATGATTCAACTCCAGCACCATGGTGACCATTGCACGAGTATATAACTATAGAAACCTACGAGAATACGATTATGAACCCCGGGGTGACTAGATCACAACTGATCGAGGGATAATTGACATTCCTCAAACTGGGACAAATTTGCCAAACGATGGAAAGCCATCCAATAACTGTCGCACAATAAGACTAGCTACTAACTAGCCGCGACGAGACACTGCATTAAGAGACCGCCACACAAAATGTACTCAGTGGAAAAACCAAAAACATGACACAGAGGCGTGTAACCAATGTTATTGAACTGAGATGAGGATCACTGCTGGGAAAAACTGATAAAGACCGAGGGCTACGCACAAAGCAACCAATAAATGGCAGATTATTAGGACGGATTCGGCATGAATTTTTAAGCTAGGGTCTGGCTTCACCTGACGGCTAATATGTGTCAGGGTTTAAAACGATATATGACCAATCAGCAAATATGAAAACCTAGAGCAATTGCTATGCTGCCGGAAATATCAAGTATGGGATTTGTCCAACCATCACAGCTGATGCGATGTGAATGTATGGGACATCAATTGAATTGGGAATTCTCTGGCCATTGTAATGAAGAGCTTAGGAATGAAAACATAAAATTACAACTAAATAATGGATATTATTTATCAACACCACTTAATATAAAAGAGAGTAACTGGCTACAACAAATACTAACAGGTATTCAACGAAGTCAGCAACTCTACAGAGTGTCAAGCACAAGGAGAGGGATATCAACAATATAACAGGAGGCAGCCAGAATTAGGACTGTTGAAACATTGTAGCAGTCAGCATACACCAGATCAGCAACAAATAACATCTGTCAATTTATTTTAGCTTCAATTATATTAAGTTTATATGTTTTTCTGCCCTGTACTTCAGTCTCTTACAGCTAGGAGCCTTAACTGTCAAAAAAAGACTCTCTTTGGCATGTTCTCCATCTGGTGTTGACGCAATTTCTATGATTGATTTCTTCCAATTCTGAAGTTCATAATTTTCAATTGACATTTTCTAATTATCGAATCTTTTAATGTCCTTTGGCGTCTTGCTGCTTGTACGTATTATATGCTTATCCTGTGGTCTGGCTACATTCCCTATCGGTATCTTGTTTTCACAGTATTTCCATACAACAACCTTCTCTAGTACTTGAACCAGTAATGATCAATTCAGTTCCCACAAGCTAAGCAAAAGTGTGTAAACTGAATAATATAGTCAAAATAGATTAAAATGACAAAGCACATTCAACACTGATGTCGTGTGTGGATTTGTGTTAGTTTTTAGTTATACATAACGTAAATTCTCCATATCCACCCATGGGTTTTTAAGCAAGAGTTGCATAAATCAGTTATGTAGGCTAAGTGTTTTTTATTTGAGCTTTGTAGAAACATGGTTACTCTACAGTCAATGTGATGGAAATAAATACATAGTCGCAGATTACCTGCTTTTTCCTGTACTATGGTGGTACTTTTCGGTTGTAAACAACAATTGCAAACGAAATGCGCGCTTCAGCGACCAATCCATTGGTCATGACCCTAGCATTAAGCTATTCTAGGCGTAAGGTGCCGGTGCGTATATCGATATATCATTGATATTCGTACGTTATTGGCTAATAGCCTATAAGCTGCCACGATTACTTATGTTTACGGTGAAAATAACTACATGTATGGACGATTGTTTGCATGAGTGTAAGGATATTACGCTATGCGTTAAAGTCTATCAAAACAATTATTTATTGGAAGGGGTCAGGTATAATTGCAGTGGCTCAAAACCTGGTCAGTTTCTGGGTCGTTTTGTAGGGGTGGAGCTTAATCCGGAAATACAAAAGCTTTAAAGTTAGTCGAACCACTGCAAACGTTTAGTTGTTGATAAATCGAGTAGTTATCTATTTGTTTAACAAAATATCACGTAAGCATCTTTTCCAAGCAAATTTTTAATTACAAATATGAGTTCTTTTAGCAAAATAACATAGAGTATTTACATAGCTGTTTATCGTAGTTTTTTCTTGTTAAGAATAAATGGTAACACGCTCACAAAACGGAAAAAATCTTCTCAAAAATACACCATTAGTTATTCTGTATTCGTTTATATTTGAAAAATAGTTATATATTTTTTAATATGAATACACTTTTGTAAAGCGGTATTACATAAAATATTGAAAAGTTACGATTATGTTCTGAACAAAGAAAATGCATATTAAAACGGTTGTCCACTTTGTTACCATTCTGAGAGCCTAAAATGATTCTATTTTAATTCACTGTAAATATTAGTATTAGCATCTCGTTAGGCATTGATTGTAAAAATGAAGGCAACAGAAGACATCAGTTTTTTATCTTTACTGTATTTGCTGCAAGCACACACTTTTTTAACAACTAACTTTATATTACTACCAAGTCTCAACTGTAGGACATTTTGAAGCAACGACAGTATGTAGCTACCTAAGGAACAACCATTTAATTGTGTATCTCAAATTTTATTTGAACTTGTTACTACAATGGTGCGCTGTCAGGAGCACCTCCAGGCCTAGGCTGTATCTCATCTGTTTGGTTCACAAAAAGTGTAGGAGAGGAGGCAAGGTAAAGCAAGTTTTTGTAGTCTTCTGCAATGCAGGGCAGTTATATTTTTGGACTAGACAGCCTGCCTGTGATCAGTAGTCCTCAGTAGTCAGAGTCGCTTACTGCTTGCAATTTGTCTTAAAAAATTAATTGAAATGCACTGCATATTCATATTGCTTCAAGACCTCAGTGGGTCATCATGTATTCATAACTGACTTTTTGTATTCATCATTTCATCTTCTATATAGACCTACCTACAGGCCTCCCGTGCCTGTAGTCGGCAATCATGTCGGTAGGTTATCGAAGCCTCGATAGCTGAATGACATGATCGCTGACGACAGTCAACTTCTACGAGGAGCCTGAGGGCCTACCAAATATATATTTTTAATTGCAGTGCATTTAAGCATTATGCCGCTCCTGCTTGCCTCATTGTTAGACGAGTCTGAGCAAGCTATCAAAGCCCATGAAATCGAATATGGCAACAAGTTTTACACACACCATGAGGACGGCATATTCAACAAGCATGAAAGACTTTTTGAAGGTAATCTCATATCCTTAAAGCACTTTTTCTTCCCTGCCTAATTTGTGATCTTGCGTTAAAAATGAACATTTTATACCTCGGATATTTTAGTGTAATATTGATGTTGAAGTGTAACCTTGATTGTAAAATGTAGGCCTATGCTTGGTTGTTGTGCAATAGAAGTACATGTCAATAGTAGCTTATATGTTTTTATGCTGCAGTTTGATGGAGCCCTTTTTGGTTTATTTTTGTACCATGTGATCTATGACGTCACAGGCCCTACTTGAAGCAGAGTTGACACAATTTTCATCAGTTCACTAGCAACTCACACTGGATACACACCATCTAAGTCTCAGCAATAAAGGATTACTCTCTATAGACACTCAACTTTTAAGCTTAATTTGACGAAGTGGATATTCGGGTATATACAGACATGCAGTGGATTACGATCAAGCTTATAGTGCAGCCTTGATTAGAAGATATACATGGACTTCAGTGTACAAGCATTGGCATGCAATTGAGATGACATTAAAAATCATTGTATATATTAATAACTACAATCAAGCAAGCAATAAATGTATCAAGCATCATATACATGCAGCAGTTAGTTCCCAATTGAGTGTTAGCAATCAAGTAAGGCTAAAAACCTACAACGTCTTCAGCTAATGAATCTAAAAAATCTGTACCATGTTTCTTAATTTTAAAATTTTATCTGCTCTAATTTAGCAAGGTGAAGATATTTGGAGAGGTAAGAACGTCATCCATGACAGTCAAAGCTATTTATGTATGTATGGCGAAGAAAAAGAGTATGGCGAAGAAAAAGAGTATGGCTGCATGTACGGCCCTGAAAGACAGCAAACCCAGAAGGAAAAGTACAAAGAACAGCGGAGGGTAAGTTACCGGTACACCAAGAATATTTTACTCAGCCTATTATAAGGGATATTTTTGGACAGCAAAACTCGGTCATTGTATGTCCAATATATTTAGACAGGGCTATCCTTCCATGTCTTTGCAAATGCACAGATAGTATAGTATGGATTTTACATAGAGATGATGAATAATATTTATTACTTTTATGGATTTTAAATTGTTTTATTTCTGAAATAGCTATCTTGTAACAAAAGCATGCGTGCACATTTATATTCTTGTAAGCCAAAATCAGAGAATGCAGTAAATCTAAGTCTACACTACTGTGAGGGTTGCGACATGTCTAAGCTGTATTCGATACTTTGCTTTCGGTCTCACAGTACATCAAAGTTCAAAAACATTTTCTCTTCTTTTATTCATCTACACTCTCATAGAAATTTGGTAGAATTGCAAAGAAACACAGACTTGATTGGAATGCTCAGATACCATATCCTTGACCCAATAGCCAGTGAAGTTTACGGCAATCTGTCTCATTTTTCTTGAGAATTTCTCATCGTGAGGCCTCACACATGCGCCAGATAGTATTATATCGCAGTTCACACCTTTGGTTAAACTTGGACGTAATATTTTATTTTACATTGAATATTTCACACCTAAAATTTGCAAAAACAATCATTAAAAGCGAGATAGAATGAAAGCTTATTTTGGAGCTCTGGCAACAAGGCCTTTGTTTGGACTCTTTTGCCAATTTAAATTTAGTTAGATTGTGCCCACAAATATAAATATGCTATACATGTGCATAAATTCATATATGTTGTCACATGGTGTCGATATACATAATTTACGTATTGTTTATATTTTTAGTCACAGAATCCAACAAAGAGACCGCATCCTCAAGACAATACATCTGATAGTAACACGGAGGTACTCACTCACATAACCAGCAATAAAATTTTAGGCAAATCGTGCAATATTAATTATGGTTAAATGTGGAATTTCATTGGTAGGCGAATCTTCAATCCATTTATAGCCCTAGATTAGTAGCTAGAAAAACGTGAAGTTATAGTAGGATAATGCAGAAGAACCCCTTGTGTAGGCAGGATTAGGTTTCAGAAACAAATTATTTGCTGCCAACTGCGATATTTGTTAAGTTGCCTGTTCACACCCAGCCAAACGTTCAATGCCTCGAGCATTCTGATTTATAGCTCAAGATAAGGAGGAAACGCAGTGCTTGCTCAGGATGGGTAGGAGTAAGAGCAGAGGCTATGTGAGCTTCCATAGATGTGGGGAGCATCTACGAAACGCCACAAACGACAGCATTATAGATGTAACTCAGACACCTGATGTTACTTTCATACCTAACAGTCCGGTGAGTGGTAATATTCAGTAACTCAGTTTTAAAATTAGAACCCTGTTGCATGATGCTTTTGTGTCACTTTAGTGTAAGTGCTCAGTGTCTGAATTGGAGAAAGTTGTGCAGCGATGCTCCCAAGTCTTTGATTCCAGATTTGTAAAGCATATCAAATCGCTGGCATGCGTTTTGCTCCAAATCAAATCACTTAGAAGGGTGACTGCTCAGCTTTCAAATAAAATGAAATTAAAACCATCATCCACTATGTAATTGATGGTTTTAATTTGATTTAATTTACAAACTGGGTAATCCATTTTTATGGTGCTTTAATGCCAATCTCATGATTGGTGATTTGATGTAATGTGCAAATCTCTAATCAGGATTTGGGAGCGTCTCTGGAGTTGTTATCAACTCTTTGAGAGATTGATAACAAGGTGCCACAACACCATCCGATTCATAGACTGAGTACTTGGACTAATTTCGCTGTTGTCTTGTACAAGTCAACTCTATGGGCTAAGTCAGTTGAGCAATGTAGGATTGGAGAAGATATATGAAGTCAGGAAATAATTGTGAAATAAAACTACTGTAAAAACAGTAATAAAGTCAGGAACTAGCAAAAGCAGATTTGTCCGGTTCTTTGAGATCGCCAAATTACCTTCCAGCTAATCACAATGTCCAATGTAACTTTCCAATCTACTTCATTAAATTAACAAATAGTATTCTTGTCAAAGTCAAAAATTGTCGCAAATAATGCCACTTGAATACTGCATTCACAGTACATTACAAGTTCAAGGAGATGTAAATACACATGCTATGATTGTTTTTGTTTTAGATCAAGGATCTCCAAGAGGAGTTTGCAGGGAGTAAGAAATGGCAGAGCAAAAATGCTTCCTGAGGCTTTCTAATACAAGCAATATCTAGATAGGCATAGAGCAAGGTTGTTCCCCATAGCTGTGGGTGAACTGGCAATGAAGGGAAGTCACGCCAGATGGCATCTGGCGTGCCCTCTACCTCATTGCCAATTCATCTGCAGCTATAGAGAACAAACTTGTTCTAGATAGGAATACTTTTATATGCAAAATCTCGAACTGTTTCAGCTTGTACTGTGCTCAATTTTGAGTGAATATATTGATCAAATTAAAACATACCTACATACATAAAACATTCAGGATTTTCAACACTGATTTTTTTTTACATAAACCATACTTATATTCACTTATTTTCACATATCTACATGTAGTATATGTAGCCCTTTTCTACTCTGTTATTCTGTTCTCATTTGTGCTTGTTAAAGGCCTTTTATGGCTTTGGTGCTGATGTGGTAGTAATTAAGTTATGTGCAACATTTTCTTTTTATATCAAATAAAGTAAAATTATTAAACTTTACGATTTATCATGATAGATTCGTCCGATAACTAAAACAACCTACTTCCCATCATTGTTCCAGTGGTCCATCACCAGACATTTTGTCATTGCGCATCGACTTTTCAAACAATGTATGTTGTACAACATCAGCAATGCCAATAGACATACATCATGCTGAAGGTTTTGTGTGTGCTGCCCTCTGATTTTCCAGAATTGGCTACATTGTGCTTGTGGAGGTAACGGGAAAGCTGCTAACAATGATGCACAACAATTGCCACATGCATTATTTATATTGGAGCAAGAAAATACATCATCATGCCAACAAAAAGAAAATATTTTTTGCTCAACAAATCAAGAAAATTTTTTTGGTCACACAATGCTGTACATAAATAATAAATATATAAGCAAATTGACAAATGAATACCTACAGAGTGCGGTCATGTTCAAAATCTAAACAAAGTTAGTTGTTGGAGAAGTCGGTGTTTGTAGTAAAGATAAGATAGACTAATGTCTTCTGTTGCCTTTTCACAATCTTTGTCTTACGATACGCTAACATAAATAGTTACACTAAAATGAAATAGAATCTTCTTTAGCTCTCAGAATGGTAGCAAAGTAGACAATTGTTTCAATGTGCATTTTATTTGGTTAGAACATAATCACAAATATTCAATAACTTATATAATACCACGTTACATACATGTAAGTGCAATCATATTACAACGTATGTAAGACATTTTTCATACACACTGTATAAACGAATACAGAATAATTAATGATGTATTTTTGAGAAGATTTTTTTCCGTTTCGTGAGCATGTTACTATTTCGTCTTAACACGACAAAACTACGATAAACAACTATGTGAATACGTTATGCTAGTTTGATGAAAGATCTCATATTTTTAATTAAAGATTTGTCTAAAACGATGTTTATGCTTTATTTTGGTACAAAAAAATAATAAGATTACAGACTCAATTTCTAACCGACTAAACATTGGCACTTGCTTAAAACCTCGTCGCTTAGTGCCGACAAAACATTTGCATTTCCGGATTAAGCTCCACCTCTACAAAACGACCCAGAAACTGACCAGGTTTTGAGCCACTGCAATTATACTTGACCATTGGAAGGCATGATAAATGCATAGACCGAGATAGTGACAGGGCTAACAGCAGATGTTGATTGATAAGCATTACATGCCAACAGTCCCGTATTGAAGAAAACTCGCAAGAGTAGGGTGGGGACAACCCCTAGCTCTAGATCTCTGCGCTTTAACCAACGCTACAACCTGCTGAATCCAACAGGAGGGAGCTGAAACCAACTCATTTATGCTCTGCTGAACCCAACAGAGTGCGCTGAACCTAACGCTGCTGACTGTACAACCTGCTGAAACCAACAGGAGGGAGCTGAACCCAACTCGCTTCCGTTCTGCTGAAACCAACAGAGTGCGCTGAAACCAACGCCGTAACCTGTTGAAACCAACAGGAGAGAACACAACTCTTGTAAGGATAATTATTTAATTATCCTATTTATTTGTAGTCATTTTTTGTGAGCTTGCTGTTAGTGCCGATTATAAACGATATTTCTCCAACAATAACGACTTTATTATAGTAATACTAATCATGCATCCAATTCAAGAGTCACACCCAAGCTGAACTGCCTAAAAATTAGTGGCAGTATTTATATTACATAAGCGATTGGCCTAGAGATTGACGGTTATCGTTCAAACCGACCAATCATATCGTCTTGCTGACTGCCGAGTTTCTAAGAATTTTCACATACAGAACAATAAAAAATTATCCCTAGACAATGAGCCATTATAGCATAACAATCTAAACACTAACAAAAAGCCCAGGAAATTCTACATATACTGGGTAGCGAACAGTAAGTGTAAAAAAACATTAAGACATATTTCGATAACGAAAAGGGCTAATTACAAAATCTTATCTCGAGAAAACGTAGAACAAAAACGGAAACAATATTGTTTAAGTAATCTTAAACCACTAACAATTAATTATAACAGAAACTTAGAATATTTTGACATGTAACCATGAACATAAAAAATGTCTTCCAATGAGTGAACGGTAAGAAATAAATTATAGAAGATTGTTCACTGCGTAAAAGCCTTAATAAATGGCGTCTGTTATCTTTTCTAGGTCATTCACTATCCCAGAAGTCTCTTCTCTATATATATATTGGCTACGTCACCTTTTCCCTTTGATCAGTTCACCATGTTTTTCTGCGCCGGGTGTCCAGAGCGCCTTGATGAGCCTGACGTCCATGGGACCGATAGCATCCAAATAAGACAACTCTTCGGAGTTATTCCTCCACGGTCTTTTTCATGGCCACCACTCCTTTCATAGAGTTTGTTCTTTAGAATATCTCGCTTTATTTTTACGTTTACAACACTATCCTCCCCTAAAACTTCATTCTGTCCCAGAATGGCATTACTTCTATGGCAGACATCTAAGCGGTAGTCCGGTAGGTGCTGACATAAATTAGTAGGCTGGGTTGGCGGAATAGTGTGATCCCCCAGCTTGGATATCTCTGTGTGATCCTGGAGCAGAGGGACGGGTTGCTCCATCACCTCTGAATCAGGAGGGCGATCCGTTGGCTTAGGCAGTTTTTTCTGCATATTCTGGTGGTGCTTAGTCTAATATCACTTTCATATTGAATAGGGTTTCCCCCCTTGCACTCCATTTTAAATTTCTGGTTTGTCAGATACTTGCTGATGGTGCAGAGATTAGCATCTCTTGGTTTAAGTTTAGTACTGCATCCTTTCTCCGTGAAGAATGATTTCAATGAAGCTTTGGTTCCGACAGAAAAGGTGGTGGGTTCATCTTTCATATCATCTTGGATTCTCCACTTTTGTAGATAGAGCCTTGTACCTCCTTTATACAAATTGTGCGGCTTTAACTCCTCTACTGGCTTTTCAACCTCAGCTTTCTGTATCGGCCCCAGCCGATATGCTAGCTGATTAATAAGCGGTCTATCTTTCATAACCGAGACTTAATGTTTTACTACTTGGTGGCCACCAACATCACCTTTGCTGGAGCTGAACATTTTCTGATGCTTTATCAGCGGTGTGTTGACTTGCTTTGGTTCCATTTCTGGCAGAGATTGCGCCCAACTGGGTAAATGTTCATTGAAGTGTTTGGGGCATTTAGTTCTATTGCAGTCCTTCTGAAACTGTTCTTGTCTTTCCACAGGCATACAGACGGCTACCTTTCTTCCAGAAGGTAGATGAATAAGTTTATTGCTTGTGTTCATCACACGAATATTGACCTCTTGCTCTGTAGGTTCACACAGCGATGTGACAACCTTAAAGCCCAAAACCTTGTGTAAGGTTTTAATGCAAGCTGGCCCTGACGTCCACTTTCGACTAAGCCTCGCCAACAATAAGCATTCAGTATTTGGCGAAACAACTATGTTCCTTTTGACCTGCACATTCACCGAAAGGGGTTCTCCGTCCTCGGCGCAGCAGGCAACTTCAGTGCCCTTACAACGTAGCTGCGAATGACGGAAATCCATCTGACATTCTTGATCCTCCAAGAAGTCTAACCCTAGCAGAATGTGATTGTCCACATCAGATACTACAAACTGATGTTGCAGTTGTATCGGTCTCAGTCGAAATTTTAAATTCGTCATGCCTTCAAGCAAAATCTGCTGCCCATTTGCCAATATCCCGCTACCTCGCACAGGTAACAACTTCGAGTAACATGAGCTAAGCAATGTCTCCAGCAATTTCTTCGGAAGTACGGACTTTGTACAACCACTGTCAAGTAACATGACAAATCTTTGTTGGTGAATCCGTACAGGAATGTAGTATGCACTGGTGAGCCAACATGCCTGTATCCTAAGTTTGCCCACATCACAAAGTTCAGGCAGTACGAGCATTAGTTTGCCTGAACTTGGTCGTTTCCCGATGGCTTTGGCTTATCACAGTAACGAGCAACTTGGCCTCTGCCATTGCAGTTGTAGCATCGAACTTCTCTCTGAGGCTGTTGGCTTCTCATTGTCGTCGATGTTAGCTGTGTCATCATTGCTTGCTGTGATGCCGCCATTTGCTTTTGCGTGTCCAACATCTGCTGCATAAACTTACTCTGCATTTCTGCAAAATGTTTGAGCAAAGCTGTTTGACTCATTTGCATTTGCTCTGTCAGTTCTTATTTTAATTGTTGGACATCTTCTAGCTCTACTCGGTGGACATTTGTATCATATTCTACCATATCCTGATACTTCTGATTAGTTTCTACAGCATCAGTCATGGTGCTGAGAGGAGATAAGCGTAGTGTCCAGGCCAGCTGTGAATTAGGCCGAATTGCTGCAATCAACTCACGCTTGGCTTGCTGGTCATGCTGATAGCTATCTAGCTCGAGGAAAGCCTTTTGAACTAACTTCTGTACCTTTTCAGCATAATGATATATGTTGTCCTTTGGCTTTAATTTCATAGATTTTAATATGGCGCTAGCTGTGTCTGTCCTGAGCCCATATTGTGCCTTAAGTTTATGGCAAACTTTTTCATAGGTATTGCCACCAACACCTCTGGTAGCTGGGCCTTTCAATGCCAATGTTAACCGTAGCCTACATTCTTCTTCACTCCACTGATTATGTTTTGCCACTGCTTCAAAACAATGCAAAAACTCTTCCACATCACTTGTGCCATCAAATGAAGGAGCAGGAATAGGCAGCATGGCTACTTTTGCAGGTATGTGCCCTCTTTCCATCATATTAGTGCATAAATCATATGGGCCGTCCTTACTTCTACTCTTGCGCACCATGTTTGAATTTAAAAGGGTTTGAGAGAATTGCTTCACTATTATCCCACCGCTGCCACCAGTGAAGAAAAATCGCAAGAGTAGGGTGGGGACAACCCCTAGCTCTAGATCTCTGCGCTTTAACCAACGCTACAACCTGCTGAATCCAACAGGAGGGAGCTGAAACCAACTCATTTATGCTCTGCTGAACCCAACAGAGTGCGCTGAACCCAACGCTGCTGACTGTACAACCTGCTGAAACCAACAGGAGGGAGCTGAACCCAACTCGCTTCCGTTCTGCTGAAACCAACAGAGTGCGCTGAAACCAACGCCGTAACCTGTTGAAACCAACAGGAGAGAACACAACTCTTGTAAGGATAATTATTTAATTATCCTATTTATTTGTAGTCATTTTGTGTGAGCTTGCTGTTAGTGCCGATTATAAACGATATTTCTCCAACAATAACGACTTTATTATAGTAATACTAATCATGCATCCAATTCAAGAGTCACACCCAAGCTGAACTGCCTAAAAATTAGTGGCAGTATTTATATTACATAAGCGATTGGCCTAGAGATTGACGGTTATCGTTCAAACCGACCAATCATATCGTCTTGCTGACTGCCGAGTTTCTAAGAATTTTCACATACAGAACAATAAAAAATTATCCCTAGACAATGAGCCATTATAGCATAACAATAAAAACACTAACAAAAAGCCCAGGAAATTCTACATATACTGGGTAGCGAACAGTAAGTGTAAAAAAACATTAAGACATATTTCGATAACGAAAAGGGCTAATTACAAAATCTTATCTCGAGAAAACGTAGAACAAAAACGGAAACAATATTGTTTAAGTAATCTTAAACCACTAACAATTAATTATAACAGAAACTTAGAATATTTTGACATGTAACCATGAACATAAAAAATGTCTTCCAATGAGTGAACGGTAAGAAATAAATTATAGAAGATTGTTCACTGCGTAAAAGCCTTAATAAATGGCGTCTGTTATCTTTTCTAGGTCAACCACTATCCCAGAAGTCTCTTCTCTATATATATATATATTGGCTACGTCACCTTTTCCCTTTGATCAGTTCACCATGTTTTTCTGCGCCGGGTGTCCAGGGCTCCTTGATGAGCCTGACGTCCATGGGACCGATAGCATCCAAATAAGACAACTCTTCGGAGTTATTCCTCCACGGTCTTTTTCATGGCCACCACTCCTTTCATAGAGTTTGTTCTTTAGAATATCTCGCTTTATTTTTACGTTTACAACAGTATTGACACCAGTAGACAGGATGAATGGTTTTGCTCTATGTAAGCCCATGAGGTTTAGACCTGCCATGAAATTGCCTCTATACTTTTACGTGTGCTTTTAGAAGAACAACGTGATGCAAAATTATTTTGCACCCAATCATACATCACTGTTGAATCTGCCAGTTTATTTTAGTTTCAATTATGTTCAGTTTATGTTTTTCTCAGCCCTGTGGCCTGCACTTCATACAGCTAGGAGCCTTGACTGTCAAAATAAAGAGTCGGTGGACCTGTTGATCTTGTAGATGTCTCCATTGGAGTGTGCGATGATGTTGATGATGAGTGATGAGGTACTCAGGTTGTTTGATTAGTGCAGGTGTTAGAGTGTTTGACTACTAAACTGAGTGTCACAAGTGTGAATCCAGTATGAAGCAATATTTTATCCCAACTTCTAACTGTGACTTCAGATAGATGGACATACACACTTTCATTATAACAAAAGCTAGTGGTACCTCGGCAGTCTAGTTTGGTTTGAGAGCATGACAGGAGTGTCAAATAAAAGGGCAGATAATAAGCATATGCACAATAGTTCTAACACATGGAAGGCAATTGGGTTACGCAGTAATTGGTGGGTTGGTCTTGTGGGCTGACAATCACGAGTTCAAATCATTTATGCTGCATTATTTTTTATAGGTCTTATAACCAATATAAATATGTTGGCCCCAACATTTGGTGGGATATCAATATCTATTAAGCCCGGTTCCAATATATGCCGCAAAGCACCGGCAACAGCACCGGCAACAGCACTGCAGGCTATCAGAGATGAATTGTGAACCTACACGCCGGGTACCGCCGGTAGTTGCCGGCAGTCAACGCAAGAGTTTAGAGCTATTCAAATTTTGCGAGAGCCGCAGGCAAAACCTTCTCAAAGTGCACTGTACAGGTAAAGGTCAGCATTATTGAAACAGCATAGCGAGCGAACATTCTTTATTCGGTTATTAGCGATGCAGCTTTATGTGAACAGAAGCCACCGGAGCCTAGCGTCGCAAACGATTTGCTGCACATTATTACCGCCGGAGTCTCGCAGCCGATATGGGAAGCAGGCTTTAGGAGCACATGCTTTCTGCAGGCTCGTAATGTAAACATTATTTTAAAGCTAGTTGATTTTCTAAGTTTTGGCAAAGATAAGCAGGTAACAATAGCAAAGCAAATACTTATTAACCAGAGCATATAATAGAGGTGAGTGCTTACAATACGGGCTGTTCTTGCTACTCAACAAGGGTTTCTATATACATGAAGCATCATCAAATTTATCAACAACAATGTGACTGATGGGTATTACTTGTAATATTTACTATAATAAGAACCATGTCTGTCTGTATAAAAGCGCAGGGTTACATTTGAAAAAAGATTATATCACGCAGGATATGAACTCGCAGCGTTCTGCATCAATACCATGTGTGCTTCTTGTTCACCTTCCAGTAGTTTAGAATTATTGAGTATAGATGATAGAGTAATTGTTTGTATTTTATTGGCACACATGATGATCTCTCATAGCTTACTAGACTGCCAGAGCCCTAGTTATTAATAAGGTAACAAGTTAGTCGGTGTGATCTCCTCCTGAATCCAAGTGACTAACTCTGGAGCTCATTGGTAAGATCTGTTGACTAGGTTTCCAGAATTATTCAATACATTGAAATTGGTAGCTATTCAAATTGATATTGAAATTCAATCATTTTGGTAAACATCTAATATTTAAAGGAACATATGGCAGTTTATGAATTTCTGCATGTGAACCGCAGCTGAACATGACAAGGTCGAATGTATGAACACATGCCAGACACAGTAGGAGAATAGTTGGGTCACCACATTTTTCTTGTAGCAGTGAATGAAAACCAGCTGTTAGTAACTAAAACAGTAGAAATAATTTTATGTCACTTTGGGTTTTCCTATCAATTAATAGTATTCAAGCACTGACTCATTGCAACAGGCTCTAGCCGTGCCCTTTTTGAGGCTAGCAAAACATTAATAACTAAATAAGTAACGTTTTTGTTTTTATAACGATACAGCATCCTGATGGAGTCATCTACTCCTTTTATAAAGAAATTTCAAGGTGAGTGTATGAAATCATAAAGTGCACCTAGTTACCATTTTATTTTTAGTTATAATATTTATATCATCTCCAGTAACTGTTACCATTTGTGTCCATTCACTAATTCTGGTACTCTCTGGAGCCAGAGGTTTTAGCTAATAGCTAAATACTATACCGTCTTATGGTATATTTTATTTTGTTATATTTCTTGTGCATGCTGTATTATTGTTTTATCAGATAAATTATGTATAAAGTTTTCACCATATTCTTGAATATTAATGTAAGTCATTTTACTTATTTATTTCATTCATTTTATTTATATTAAAGTCTCAGCTCAGAGTATGTTGAATAGTTAAATCCTGATAAATTGTAGTTACATGGTAATCTATAAATATGCTGAATTTCTGACGCCAGAGCAAAGAGGGGCAGTGGGAATACTCCTCATGCATTACTCTCACATGGTATGGAAAAACTCAGTCTAAGTGTAGGGCCATGCAAGCTGCTCACAGGTTTAAATACTTGCCTTCCTTTATAAAGCCGCTGACAGTTACCCTATCAGCTGCTACACCTAGTCTGATGTCAAGGTCAAAGATTAAACATAATATTTTTTTATGTAATTCAAAATTCTTTACAGCAGTCAGCATGCAAAGATCCTGGTCAGCTGTGTGATGTCGGCAGCAGTTCAGCTCTAACCTGAGTCATTGTTAATAACTTATGCTGACCCAGTGACTCTTTTTTAGTTGATTAGCAACCCATTCGTATGTTTGAATAGCAAAATTGTTCAGCCTGTTCAGCTATTGATAGCCTGTTTTCTTTACCCGAGCTATTGAGGGTCTAAATATCTAGTAGTCAGGTGCTGATGATGTATAGAGCAAATCTTGGCTAACATTTGAACAAGCAAGTACCATGTCAAAGTTATACTGCAACATATAGACAAGAGAGTGAGAGATGTAGTAAGAACTTCAACAACACAGTTTAATGGTAGACTTATAGTTGAGGTAAATAATATATTACTTACTCTTTATTCATAGGAATATATGAAAAAAACTGAGCTAGTAATAATATTAGTCACTTTTCTTACATGCATAGAGTTCACTTTTATTATGTTCTACAATCCTTTATATACAGTAGTTCTGTTAAATAAGGAACATTCCAGAAGGAAAGTCATGTGATCAATAAATATTATCATTATATAACTCTGTTGGCTCTTTTATACTACAGTTGAATTGTGAAACCACGCCATGAATATTTACAGTGCGTTTAAATCCTATATTTACATACCAAGATACATACCAAGATAATCTATAGAAACACTAAAATTAATACTACTTGTTTATGTGTATAATACAAAAACAATATATTGTTTTAAGACAGTTTCCGGTATTGGCAATAATATGTTATTACATAATTGTTGCAGATGTGCAGATCATGTACAATGATATATGATCATTAAAGATGTGTGTATCATGGGTATAAATGTATTTTTATAATATATTTTGGATGTTGGAGTCGTTAACATTGAATATTTCACAAAGAATATTTCTATATTTACTATTTACCATTTTTAATATCACCACACGCTCTCAGTATGGAGTGCCTTGGAACGGGAGGATTCTCCAATGAACTAGTAATGAGCGTGCCATCAGTGCTGTTTGATGACACTGATGATTCATCTTTCACTTTTTCTAAAAAAAATGATTGGATTTATTTGTGCTTTCAAGCTACATTACTTATGTTTTCTGGTGAAAGTGAAAGCAGAGGAAAGTCTGGAGGTAAATAATGAAAGTGTTCATAAAAGTAAAAACTAATAAACATGCAAAACTTCAGATTATTTTTTTTGCTGATGGTTACATCATTTCCATCTTTTCCATACACACCTCGGCCTTTCATCTCCTCACTACCATGTGTATTCTCAGCATATTGCATATCTATTGCAAGGTCATCACAGCTTTTTACTTGAGCCTGCGTGGTTTCAGATTCAGAAACTTTCTGGGTATTACGTGCTTTGTCCCTCATTGCATAAGCATCGGCACTTGCTGTGCATGAGCTGTTAGACTCTGCCTGATTAGTGTCGCTAGCTTTCACAACAGAGTCAGTATTATCCCTAGAAGTGAGAACGTTTGATGGTGAGCTCCCCTCTGCATAATTTGATGAGGTTAACTGAGGAATAGCTACATCCCTAGCTAGGCTAGAAAAATCTTCAGAGGCTATAGTATCAGAATTGTCTAGAGTAACCCCTCCATTTATATCATCCTGATCATGACATCCTTGGACACTCCTGGCTGTTTGGATGTCAACATCCCCCTCCTCTAACTGGTAAATAGCAAACGGATCTGAGAAAGACCGAGTAATGTCTAACTCATCAGAATCAACAGATGACAGCGCATGTGGTGTAGACTCGACTGCTTCAATCTGTATTTTTCCTCGATTTTCAACAGTGTGAGGAGGTGATTCACTGAGATTAACCGCCACCTGAAACGAATTGGCAATACACACTGTCAGCAACAGTCAAATTTCATGTTTGAGATATTTCTTGGCGATCTTATTCCTCTTGCTATGACTACACACAGTGAGCACTGAAGAGAGTACTGGTCAATGAGTGTCAGGTTCATAACTTCCGACTTTTTAGGAAAAAAAACAAACTGCTATCACTTCTAGGGCGCTTTCAGATTCCCTACACGTTGTGGGTATGTGTACATGTATATGGCACATGGGTGGCATTTTATTCCAATTGAATACTCCTTACGACTGCAGAAAAAATATGGTAGTTTTTTCACTTGATTAAGGTACAAAATGTTACGTTACAACCAAGTTGCGTAGCCTCATCAGCATGTGGAATGCATTTATCTCTACGGCCAATTATTGAAAAATATAGCTCAAGATATTCATCAATAGTTTAATGTTTATAGGCTATGCTAACTGCTCTGGTGTAACATCAGGGCAAGCCAGGACTTTCTTTTCAAACAAAGCCTCCACATCAAGCATCTTAATAGGTAAATTTCAGTAGTTTGAACATTCTATTTTGTGCTGCATTTAGTTCGATTTAGATGAATTTTTGTTAGCTGTGAAACAAAAAGCTCTCACAACTATGATATGTAGCATTTGTTAGACTCAATGGAGGCTTCACATTAAAGGTTCATGTCAAGTTTTTAAAGATTTTATTACAATGTGAGGATACTGTTCTATCTTGAGATTTCATTTACTGTCTCAAGTGATCTGACTTTCAGGATGTTTAAAGATATTTAAAGGCGAAAAAACTTGATCGCAGTTCAAATGCTCAGAAAGAAAAAACGCACCCAGATTTCCTCAAAATGGCATTAATAGTCGTGCATATTTTTTATATGTGATATGTATACGTTCACACCAGCATTGGGTAATCATACGTTCACACCAGCATTGGGTACTCATATGTTTACACAGCATTTAGAGGAAAACAATGGGACAAATTCTAACCAAAATATCTTTAAATCATTTGAAATATCTATAGCAGTGTACGTATCTGGGACTATACTTGAAGTTTTATTTAAACAATCCTGAGCAAATACAAAATAAAACATATGTCACTATATATAGAGATGTGTAACACTGCAGATTGAATGAACAGCCAATGTCACAACGAGAGGGACAAACATGAAGTGCGACTATTGACGTCATTTTTGAAAAAGTGATTTTCTTCTGAGCATTTTAAATGCGATCAAATTTATCAAGTTATGTTAATTTTAATCTTGAAACATCCTGGCAGTCAGATCAACTAAAACGGTACAGAGAATCTCAAATGATAAAAGATATCTAGACTTTCTAATAAAATATTTTGAAATATGATGCTTGTAAGCGATCAATGAAAGTAATCTAGACTTGCGCACTACGCTTACTGCTTCTAGCGAGCTGCTCTTCCTTGTGTTAGTCTAGCAAAACATTATCGAATTAATTGTTACATGATATACCTTACCCGCCTTAGCTTATTATGGCATAGACTTATTATGGCAATAACTTACTTAACAAGTTGTATACCATTACTGTTAACAAACTGTAGATTTCACCTTAGTTGGTGGTCTTTAATACTTCTGAAAAACTCAGATTTTGCCCCCAAGTGAACAATAGTCTAGAGACACCTCATTTAATACTCTAACATAGAATTCAATTCTTTTTTAAAAATTACAGATAAATAATTTATAGATAGGCTAACTTTCAATATTATTTGCGTTCAACAAAGTTTACATAAGTTGGTAAAGCACAATGTTCAAATACTATTTGACTAAGAAAAATGTAACTAGCAGTTGTGACAGAGCTAAAACATAAGTTAATCATGTAAAATGTATCAAATAGTTTGTAGCTCTGAAAGTTTCAAGTTAATTACAAAAGATACATGAACGCTACGTTTTTTGTGGCGTTAAGAAGAAAAGCAACAAATGACAGCCACTGACTTACATTTAAAAAATGTGTCAAAATGTGTAAGAGTTGAGGCTGTTGTGGCTAGACACACGAAATAACGCGTCACATTGACAAATAAATGGACGAGTGCGAATTAGCCTTTACCAGGCGAAGGCCATGACATTCTTGTTAGATTTTTTATTATCATTAGTTGTTATTATTAGCGTTTTTAAGGAAATTTTGTTGTGTAAGTTTTACTGTTGGTTTGGAAAGAGAATAAATTGATTGGTTAAAAAAGGTCAGACTTTACAGAATCCAGCTAGTTTTTTTCTGCCTTAACAACAACAACTTAAAAGCATACTATATAAAACATGTAATATAATTATTAGGTTAACAAAACTGTGTTTTGCCAAATAAACAACGATATTGATTCAAATTGTCTTTGTAATTTATTCAAATATTCATTCGCATCTTACTGACACTTAACAATGACTGAACAATGCGTGCAGAGTTATTGAAATTAATAATAAATGCCTGTTCAATAAATCAATAAAGGTCAGTATTACCTGAGGTATTGAAGAAACGGAATTGTTATCCATTTCAGTAGGAAGTGTTTGCACAGAACTATCACCACTAGTGCCACTGCTATACCGTTCTAGATCTCCGCAGGCAGAAAAAGTAGATTAAGGCCGGTCATACGGAGCAAGTTAAGGCCTGTCATACAGAGTAAGTTAAAGCCTGTCATACGGAGTAAGTTAAGGCCTGTCATACGGAGCAAGTTAAGGGCTGTCATACAGAGTAAGTTAAAGCCTGTCATACAGAGTAAGTTAAAGCCTGTCATACAGAGTAAGTTAAGGCCGGTCATACAGAGTGAGTTAAAGCCTGTCATACGGTGTAAGTTAAGGCCTGTCATACGGAGCAAGTTAAGGGCTGTCATACAGAGTAAGTTAAAGCCTGTCATACAAAGTAAGTTAAAGCCTGTCATACAGAGTAAGTTAAGGCCGGTCATACAGAGTGAGTTAAAGCCTGTCATACAGAGTAAGTTAAAGCCTGTCATACAGAGTAAGTTAAAGCCTGTCATACAGAGTAAGTTAAGGCCGGTCATACAGAGTGAGTTAAAGCCTGTCATACAGAGTAAGTTAAAGCCTGTCATACAGAGTAAGTTAAAGCCTGTCATACAGAGTAAGTTAAAGCCTGTCATACAGAGTAAGTTAAAGCCTGTCATACGGAGTAAGTTAAGGCCTGTCATACGGAGCAAGTTAAGGGCTGTCGTACAGAGTAAGTTAAGGCCTGTCATACAGAGTAAGTTAAGGCCTGTCATACAGAGTAAGTTAAAGCCTGTCATACGGAGTAAGTTAAGGCCTGTCATACGGAGCAAGTTAAGGGCTGTCATACAGAGTAAGTTAAAGCCTGTCATACAGAGTAAGTTAAAGCCTGTCATACAGAGTAAGTTAAAGCCTGTCATACAGAGTAAGTTAAAGCCTGTCATACAGAGTGAGTTAAGGCCTGTCATACAGAGTGAGTTAAAGCCTGTCATACAGAGTAAGTTAAAGCCTGTCATACAGAGTAAGTTAAAGCCTGTCATACAGAGTGAGTTAAGGCCTGTCATACAGAGTGAGTTAAAGCCTGTCATACAGAGTAAGTTAAAGCCTGTCATACAGAGTAAGTTAAGGCCTGTCATACAGAGTGAGTTAAGGCCTGTCATACAGAATGAGTTAAGGCCTGTCATACAGAGTGAGTTAAGGCCTGTCATACAGAGAGCTAAAAGCTACTAAAACTGATAGTAGCTATTTACTATAAATACTATTTACTGTGTGTGTGAACTTGTAGCTGTCATAGATAGATTTGCTGGAGCTCACCCTATAAAATTTTACTTGCATTCACAAACATGATTTAATGCAATGTTCGTAGTCATGTATTTTAATAGTCATTTTATTGCACTAGTGCTTTAAAAAAATTTCGAAAAAGATTAAATGTCCAGTAAACTGATGCAAATAGAAACAATCACATTAACTATTTGCAACTGTAATTACATCGCCAAGCTACTTCATTCTTTTTGCTGAATTACGATGATCTTAAACATTCCAAGTAGATAAGGAGGTCAGGCTGACAAAGTTGCTCATGCTCACCGCATTGCTGGAGTTTCAGCCGTGTCAGTAAGTTCAACATCACTGTTCCTAGAGGAATCGGAGAGAATATCGGCAGAAGATCTATCTACAGCGTTCTCTACTGCACTGTCTGTGATGGCGCAGCAGCCTACGCGTGTTTCTCCAAGATGGTTCCTATCCATTGAATGCCTGCTCGCTACAGTGCATATAAATAGTTATCAGTATCTGCAGAATTAAGCCGTTCTATAAACTTTAAAGTCCAATTATACTGTAGAGTATATTATTGAAGTTTCCAAGGCATTGAAACCCAGAAAGAACGCAAAAGAAACTCTACTTTAAAATATTCTACTGCCCCAATATGATGTTTCCTCTCCATGCTGTTATTACATTGACAATAAATGAATATGTATTCTGTGCTGTAATATCTACAGACAAAATGAAGTAACTTATTAGCTTCCACTTCTTATTTCATTATAATTTATTATTAACACAGAATTCAAATAAACACCTAACTTTACCCGATAATAAGTAACTTAAAACTCAAGTAAGCACCAAACTACCACATAATAATTAACATAACACTCAAGTAAACACCAAAATCTACCAGATAATCATTAACATAACATTCAAGTAAACACCACACTACCAGATAACAATTAACATAACATTCAAGTAAACACCAAACTCTACCAGATAATAATTAACACACCTTTCAAGTAGACAAAAACCTGCCAGATTACGTTGCTTACCATCATAAGGAATGATTGTCGGTTTAAACATCAATGTACCACAGATGTGGTCATGTGGCGTTCGACCAATTAATTGACAGCTAACAGTCAGCCTGGAACAAACAGGAAAGCAGTTCATCAAATGACTTACCACGATATCACCTGAAGACTCAATGTACTACAGATGGTAAAAAGATGGCCTAGGAAAGGTTGCTCTCGTAAACCTTTACTAACCTTTGTCTGTTTGCTAAGGAATCAAAAGGGATTCTCTAGTTGCCTGGTGAATGGAACTCATACACTGAATGCAATTCAAATATTTACTACAATTGTGGTTATCTGAACGGACAAACTATAAGTCCGACTGCTCATCAACTGTACCGCCAACATGACATGAGATGAACTGTACTAGCTTTACGCTACAACTAGCATATTTGGATGTTGCTCCTTCTTTTCATGACTGAGAAGACTTGAAAGTCAACGTGTAATAACCCCACACGATGCTAGAAACTATGTAGTTATGCTTGCATCAATGATCAGTAAAGATCTCCTGGAAGTCTCTTGTAAGTAAAAAAATCAGCCATACAGATGACTGGCTTGCTCTGGTCTACACATCAGGATAAGATCCTTGAGGCAGTAATTTTGAATAGTGACTAACATTTTATGTAGATTAGCAAGATACTATTCATGTGTTCCAATTAATAGCCGAATTTGTACCATTTGACAATTTATACCATGTGCGCTTTCGTGCTATATCATGTACATAATGCTATATCATGTATATAATGCTATGCATTATATTATAACCAGTGTAAACCAGAGTTTTTCAGTTTAGTAAAAACTAGTGGATAGTCATTTTAGGAAAGCAGATGGCTTGCAAGTCTGGAGGCAAAAAAGAAAACACAAGAATATTGAATGAAAAATTCCGGTTCTCTCTTTTATGATGAGCATCACAGACATTGAAAAGAAACCCATATTCAGCCTTTATGCATATTCTGTTTCAAAAATTAAATCCTTACGCTATAAAAAAATTATACAAGACACTCTCTGACCAAAACTGATGGATGATGCCGATAGATTTCTCAGGACAATTGCAGTAAATTGTTTAACAAGTTCACAGAAGCATTGTTTTAATATAATAATTTGGTAAAACATTGTGTACTCCAGCCATGTTACATACTAGTTGTATTCAATTTGGCAAGCATTTTTAGTGAACCTACTACTGCCATAAACTAAAATGTATAAACATGTTTAGACCGAATTATTTGCATAATAAAATGCTGTCACGAGAATTCATTATATTTAATATATGCTCAATTTCAAAATATATTCAGCGGAAACAACCCACAATAACTTTCAAAGTGCCTATTAAGGTTACCAACAGCAAAGGGCAGTGTGACAAACGGGACTACAAATCTTACCCGAGTTTAGCCTTCTCTATAACTTGCTTCATAGGAAGAGATAGTTGACCTAAGAACCGGAGAAGAGTGGGGCGAGCAGTGGTGAATCGATCCTTTACTTTCATAAAAAGAGTGTCTGATGGCAGCGCAGTAAAGTGGAATATCAAAAAGACAAGTAAAGTGTTAGCAGTAGTAACTAGTAACTTAATGCTAACTGACACTGCAGTCAGCATATACTCATTATCTTGAATTTCTTGCTGAACCAACATTGGATAGCCCACCTGCTCCATCATCGAATCAATTATCGGAAAATCACTGCAACTTTAGAAGCAGGTTAGAGAGATGTTTTGAAATCCTCTACTATGTTGCATGGGACTGTCAACTGTAAAGCTACATTTAAGTTAATTAATGTTTCTAAATGCTCTATTGAGCTAGATGGAGTTGTCATTTAGGAAACTATGGTAAAACCTATATTATAACACCACATTGATTTAAACGCCATCTCTAATAGAAGCCAATATAAAAGGGTTGAAAAATACAACGTAACCGTCTATTTGAACATCACTTCTAATAAAATGCAACTGTAGTGGAATTGTTGAAAAATAGAGCGACATAGCATTCAAATAAAGGTATTACGGTATATTCATTTGAATATCATCATTTTTTTTAAATGCTCTACGGAGTTGGACAGTATTCAAATGCTATTTGACTGTAATCCAATTTGAAGAGAAATTTATATTTCTAACAGTAATAGTCTATTTCAAATACATGTACTACAAGAATGTACCTCATTGTGCCACCTTGGCTCAGTTGTATTGTCGCAAACTGATGTCCTAAAATCCTTGTAGTGGTAAGAGAGAGCAGGTTGAGACCTATCCTGTCCTAGCTCTACTCGTATTTTTACATAAGGGTCAGGATTGAAGAACATGCCCTTTCTCACATGAGTAGCCTCAATGTCTGCATACAATGGATCTTAGAGATTATGCATGATCTTGACAAGGTGTATTTTATGCCTTCAAACATGTTATCACTACGTTAGTGAAAACATTTTAAATGCTGAAGAACAACACCTGATAAACAAACAGTCCAATGACAGCAGTCAGAAAGTGACCACAACGACTTGACACGTGAGTAACATTATGACACTACATGTAAGCAAGCAGACAGCCTAGCAACAGTTAGCCTACCTTCTATTGCTAGATGCACTATTTCTGCCTCACTGTCCATGGATGTCTGACCCCATAGACCACTCTACAACAAAATTGTATGTAGCAACCTTGAAGGTGCTGGGTACATCCTCTTATCGCTATAGTGAGATCTCAACAATAGGTTAATGCATACAGAAAACTTATCTCTTACACCAGAAGAAGAGGCCAAAGAATTCCTGACTAGAATTGGCTCTGTAACAGCTCTCAGATTTCCAGTGTTACTATGGTAATACCGAAAACATATTCTTGTTTCAGCTAAAAGATATAACACGAACGGAGTAAAATACTTAGTATCTATGTAATCTAGTGGTATAATGTAAAAGAAATCTACGTAATATTAAAAAATTAATTTGTGTACATAAAGATAAATATTTTATTCATGTTATGCTAAAGATCTATCTGTATTTTTAAAACAATTGTGTCAGATTGTGCAAAAGTTTGAAGAAAGCATAGGAGTAGGAAGCGGACTGAATATGAACATACGTTCTGTGAATACGGAGGCTATTCTATTAAAAGGCCAGACAAGATCTCCTTTTTTGCTGCCACTCACGCCACGATTCCTGTAGTCAAGTCATTTTCCAGGATGAGCTTGATCTAAATATAACAGAGGATATGCCAGTTTAACTGTGGATAAATGTTAGATGCATTTTATCATGAGTGGAAGGTTGCTGACATCAATTCCTAAATACTCAGGCTGCAATAACCTTCATAGCTTGGTCCTATAAATTTAGATACATTGCTAAGTACTCGACAAAGACCATTTTAAAACACCCTGTTACAGAAAACATGACTATGACCTACAGATAAGCATTCAGGAAACATAATAGCAAATGCTCAAGCTTCTGTAACCTCTTTCCAACCAGCAACATCAACCACAATAAACTAATTAGCTCAATTGGAGCATTTCTAGCTTGTTTGGTTGAAATTGGAAAATTACATTTTTCAGTTTTGTAAGACGTTTGTAATATTCTCACAATAAGCTAATTAGCTCAATTGGAGCATTTCTAGCATGTTTGGTTGAAATTGGAAATTTACATTTTTCACTTTTGTCAGACAATTGCAATATTCTCACAATAGGCTAATTAGCTCAATTGGAGCATTTCTAGCATGTTTGGTTGAAATTGGAAACTTACATTATTCAGTTTTGTCAGACGTTTGTAATATTCTCACAATAAGCTAATTAGCTCAATTGGAGCATTTCTAGCATGTTTGGTTGAAATTGGAAATTTACATTTTTCAGTTTTGTCAGACGTTTGTACTATTCTCACAATAAGCTAATTAGCTCAATTGGAGCATTTCTAGCATGTTTGGTTGAAATTGGAAATTTACATTTTTCAGTTTTGTCAGACGTTTGTAATATTCTCAAAATAAGCTAATTAGCTCAATTGGAGCATTTCTAGCATGTTTGGTTGAAATTGAAAATTTACATTTTTCAGTGTTGTCAGACGTTTGTAATATTCTCACAATAAGCTAACTAGCTCAATTGGAGCATTTCTAGCACGTTTGATTGAAATTGAAAATTTACATTTTTCAGTTTTGTCAGACGTTTGTAATATTCTCACAATAAACTAATTAGCTCAATTGGAGCATTTCTAGCATGTTTAGTTGAAATTGGAAATTTACATTTTTCACTTTTGTCAGACAATTGCAATATTCTCTCAATAAGCTAATTAGCTCAATTGGAGCATTTCTAGCATGTTTGGTTGAAATTGGAAATTTACATTTTTCAGTTTTGTCAGACGTTTGTAAAATTCTTACAGTAAGCTTATTTTCGCAATTGGAGCATTTCTAGCATGTTTGGTTGAAATTTGAAATTTACAATGTTCATTTTTGTCAGACGTTTGTAAAATTCTTACAGTAGGCTTATTTGCGCAATTTGAGCATTTCTAGCATGTTTGGTTGAAATTGGAAATTTACATTTTTCACTTTTGGCAGACGTTTGTAATATTCTCACAATAAGCTAATTAGCTCAATTGGAGCATTTCTAGCATGTTTGGTTGAAATTGGAAATTTACATTTTTCACTTTTGTCAGAAAATTGCAATATTTTCTCAATAAGCTAATTAGCTCAATTGGAGCATTTCTAGCATGTTTGGTTGAAATTGGAAATTTACATTTTTCAGTTTTGTCAGACGTTTGTAAAATTCTTACGGTAGCCTTATTTGCGAATTTGAGCATTTCTAGCATGTTTGGTTGAAATTGGAAATTTACATTTTTCACTTTTGTCAGACAATTGCAATATTCTCACAATAAGCTAATTAGCTCAATTGGAGCATTTCTAGCATATTTGGTTGAAATTGGAAATTTACATTTTTCAGTTTTGTCAGACGTTTGTAAAATTCTTACAGTAGGCTTATTTGCGAATTTGAGCATTTCTAGCATGTTTGGTTGAAATTGGAAATTTACATTTTTCACTTTTGTCAGACAATTGCAATATTCTCACAATAAGCTAATTAGCTCAATTGGAGCATTTCTAGCATGTTTGGTTGAAATTGGAAATTTACATTTTTCAGTTTTGTCAGACGTTTGTAATATTCTCACAATAAGCTAATTAGCTCAATTGGAGCATTTCTAGCATGTTTGGTTGAAATTGGAAATTTACATTTTTCACTTTTGTCAGACAATTGCAATATTCTCACAATAAGCTAATTAGCTCAATTGGAGCATTTCTAGCATGTTTGGTTGAAATTGGAAATTTACATTTTTCAGTTTTGTCAGACAATTGCAATATTCTCTCAATAAGCTAATTAGCTCAATTGGAGCATTTCTAGCATGTTTGGTTGAAATTGGAAATTTACATTTTTCAGTTTTGTCAGACGTTTGTAAAATTCTTACAATATGCTTATTTGCGCAATTTGAGCATTTCTAGCATGTTTGGTTGAAATTGAAAATTTACATTTTTCAGTTTTGTCAGACGTTTGTAATATTCTCACAATAAACTAATTAGCTCAGTTGGAGCATTTCTAGCATGTTTAGTTGAAATTGGAAATTCACATTTTTCACTTTTGTCAGACAATTGCAATATTCTCTCAATAAGCTAATTAGCTCAATTGGAGCATTTCTAGCATGTTTGGTTGAAAATGGAAATTAACATTTTTCAGTTTTGTCAGACGTTTGTAATATTCTCACAATAAACTAATTAGCTCAGTTGGAGCATTTCTAGCATGTTTAGTTGAAATTGGAAATTCACATTTTTCACTTTTGTCAGACAATTGCAATATTCTCTCAATAAGCTAATTAGCTCAATTGGAGCATTTCTAGCATGTTTGGTTGAAAATGGAAATTTACATTTTTCAGTTTTGTCAGACGTTTGTAAAATTCTTAAAATAGGCTTATTTGCGCAATTTGAGCATTTCTAGCATGTTTGGTTGAAATTCGAAATTTACATTTTTCACTTTTGTCAGACGTTTGTAATATTCTCACAATAAGCTAATTAGCTCAATTGGAGCATTTCTAGCATGTTTGGTTGAAATTGGAAATTTACATTTTTCACTTTTGTCAGACAATTGCAATATTCTCTCAATAAGCTAAATAGCTCAATTGGAGCATTTCTAGCATGTTTGGTTGAAATTGGAAATTTACATTTTTCAGTTTTGTCAGACGTTTGTAAAATTCTTACAATAGGCTTATTTGCGCAATTTGAGCATTTCTAGCATGTTTGGTTGAAATTGGAAATTTACATTTTTCACTTTTGTCAGACGTTTGTAATATTCTCACAATAAGCTAATTAGCTCAATTGGAGCATTTCTAGCATGTTTGGTTGAAATTGGAAATTTGCATTTTTCACTTTTGTCAGACATTTGCAATATTCTCACAATAAGCTAATTAGCTCAATTGGAGCATTTCTAGCATGTTTGGTTGAAATTGGAAATTTACATTTTTCACTTTTGTCAGACGTTTGTAATATTCTCACAATAAGCTAATTAGCTCAATTGGAGCATTTCTAGCATGTTTGGTTGAAATTGGAAATTGACATTTTTCACTTTTGTCAGACGTTTGTAATATTTCAACCAAACATGCTAGAAATGTTCCAATTGAGCTAATTAGCTTATTGTGAGAATATTACAAACGTCTGACAAAACTGAAAAATGTAATTTTCCAATTTCAACCAAACATGCTAGAAATGCTCCAATTGAGCTAATTAGCTTATTGTGAGAATATTGCAATTGTCTGACAAAAGTGAAAAATGTAAATTTCCAATTTCAACCAAACATGCTAGAAATGCTCCAATTGAGCTAATTAGCTTATTGTGAGAATATTACAAATGTCTGACAAAACTGAAAAATGTAAATTTCCAATTTCAACCAAACATGCTAGAAATGCTCCATTTGAGCTAATTAGCTTTTTTGAGAATATTACAAACGTCTGACAAAACTGATAAATGTAAATTTCCAATTTCAACCAAACACGCTAGAAATGCTCCAATTGAGCTAATTAGCTTATTGTGAGAATATTACAAACGTCTGACAAAAGTGAAAAATGTAAATTTCCAATTTCAACCAAACATGCTAGAAATGCTCAAATTGCGCAAATAAGCCTATTGTAAGAATTTTACAAACGTCTGACAAAACTGAAAAATGTAAATTTCCAATTTCAACCAAACATGCTAGAAATGCTCCAATTGAGCTAATTAGCTTATTGAGAGAATATTGCAATTGTCTGACAAAAGTGAAAAATGTAAATTTCCAATTTCAACCAAACATGCTAGAAATGCTCCAATTGAGCTAATTAGCTTATTGTGAGAATATTACAAACGTCTGACAAAAGTGAAAAATGTAAATTTCGAATTTCAACCAAACATGCTAGAAATGCTCAAATTTCGCAAATAAGCCTATTTTAAGAATTTTACAAACGTCTGACAAAAGTGAAAAATGTAAATTTCCAATTTCAACCAAACATGCTAGAAATGCTCCAATTGCGGAAATAAGCTTACTGTAAGAATTTTACAAACGTCTGACAAAACTGAACAATGTAAATTTCCATTCTCAACCAAACATGCTAGAAATGCTCCAATTGAGCTAATTAGCTTATTGAGAGAATATTGCAATTGTCTGACAGATGTGAAAAATGTGAATTTCCAATTTCAACTAAACATGCTAGAAATGCTCCAATTGAGCTAATTAGTTTATTGTGAGAATATTACAAACGTCTGACAAAACTGAAAAATGTAAATTTTCAATTTCAATCAAACGTGCTAGAAATGCTCCAATTGAGCTAGTTAGCTTATTGTGAGAATATTACAAACGTCTGACAACACTGAAAAATGTAAATTTTCAATTTCAACCAAACATGCTAGAAATGCCCCAATTGAGCTAATTAGCTTATTGCTAGAATATTACAAACGTCTGACAACACTGAAAAATGTAAATTTCCAATTTCAACCAAACATGCTAGAAATGCTCCAATTGAGCTAATTAGCTTATTGTGAGAATAGTACAAACGTCTGACAAAACTGAAAAATGTAAATTTCCAATTTCAACCAAACATGCTAGAAATGTTCCAATTGAGCTAATTAGCTTATTGTGAGAATATTGCAATTGTCTGACAAAAGTGAAAAATGTAAATTTCCAATTTCAACCAAACATGCTAGAAATGCTCCAATTGAGCTAATTAGCTTATTGATAGAATATTGCAATTGTCTGACAAAAGTGAAAAATGTAAATTTCCAATTTCAACCAAACATGCTAGAAATGCTCCAATTGAGCTAATTAGCTTATTGATAGAATATTGCAATTGTCTGACAAAACTGAAAAAAGTAAATTTCCAATTTCAACCAAACATGCTAGAAATGCTCCAATTGAGCTAATTAGCTTATTGTGAGAATATTACAAACGTCTGACAAAACTGAAAAATGTAAATTTCCAATTTCAACCAAACATGCTAGAAATGCTCCAATTGAGCTAATTAGCTTATTGTGAGAATATTACAAACGTCTGACAAAAGTAAAAAATGTAAATTTCTGATTTCAACCAAACATGCTAGAAATGCTCCAATTGAGCTAATTAGCTTATCGTGAGAATAATACAAACGTCTGACAAAAGTGAAAAATGTAAATTTCCAATTTCAACCAAACATGCTAGAAATGCTCCAATTGAGCTAATTAGCTTATTGTGAGAATATTGCAATTGTCTGACAAAAGTGAAAAATGTAAATTTCCAATTTCAACCAAACATGCTAGAAATGTTCCAAATGAGCTAATTAGCTTATTGTGAGAATATTGCAATTGTCTGACAAAAGTGAAAAATGTAAATTTCCAATTTCAACCAAACATGCTAGAAATGCTCCAATTGAGCTAATTAGCTTATTGTGAGAATATTACAAACGTCTGACAAAACTGAAAAATGTAAATTTCCAATTTCAACCAAACATGCTAGAATTGCTCCAATTGAGCTAATTAGCTTATTGTGAGAATATTACAAACGTCTGACAAAAGTGAAAAATTTATAATTCCAATTTCAATCAAACATGCTAGAAATGCTCCAATTGCGCAAATAAGCCTACTGTAAGAATTTTACAAAGGTCTGACAAAACTTAAAATTTAAATTTTCAATTTCAACCAAACATGCTAGAAATGCTCCAATTGAGCTAATTAGCTTATTGTGAGAATATTGCAATTGTTTGACAAAAGTGAAAAATGTAAACTTCCAATTTCAACAAAACATGCTAGAAATGCTCCAATTGAGCTAATTAGCTTATTGTGAGAATATTACAAACGTCTGACAAAACTGAAAAATGTAAATTTCCAATTTCAACCAAACATGCTAGAAATGCTCCAATTGAGCTAATTAGCTTATTGTGAGAATATCACAAACGTCTGACAAAAGTAAAAAATGTAAATTTCTGATTTCAACCAAACATGCTAGAAATGCTCCAATTGAGCTAATTAGCTTATTGTGAGAATATTACAAACGTCTGACAAAACTGAAAAATGTAAATTTCCAATTTCAACCAAACATGCTAGAAATGCTCCAATTGAGCTAATTAGCTTATTGTGAGAATATTGCAATTGTCTGACAAAAGTGAAAAATGTAAATTTCCAATTTCAACCAAACATGCTTAGAAATGCTCCAATTGAGCTAATTAGCTTATTGTGAGAATATTACAAACGTCTGACAAAACTGAAAAATGTAAATTTCCAATTTCAACCAAACATGCTAGAAATGCTCCATTTGAGCTAATTAGCTTTTTGTGAGACTATTACAAACGTCTGACAAAACTGATAAATGTAATTTTCCAATTTCAACCAAACATGCTAGAAATGCTCCAATTGAGCTAATTAGCTTATTGTGAGAATATTACAAACGTCTGACAAAACTGAAAAATGTAAGTTTCCAATTTTAACCAAACATGCTAGAAATGCTCCAATTGAGCTAATTAGCTTATTGTGAGAATATTACAAACGTCTGACAAAACTGAAAAATGTAAATTTCCAATTTCAACCAAACATGCTAGAAATGCTCCAATTGAGCTAATTAGCTTATTGTGAGAATATTACAAACGTATGACAAAACTGAAAAATGTAAATTTCCAATTTCAACTAAACATGCTAGAAATGCTCCAATTGAGCTAACTAGCTTATTGTGAGAATATTGCAATTGTTTGACAAAAGTGAAAAATGTAAATTTCCAATTTCAACCAAACATGCTAGAAATGCTCCAATTGAGCTAATTAGCTTATTGTGAGAATATTACAAACGTCTGACAAAAATGAAAAATGTAAATTTCCAATTTCAACCAAACATGCTAGAAATGCTCCAATTGAGCTAATTAGCTTATTGTGAGAATATTGCAATTGTTTGACAAAAGTGAAAAATGTAAAGTTCCAATTTCAACCAAACATGCTAGAAATGCTCCAATTGAGCTAATTAGCTTATTGTGAGAATATTACAAACGTCTGACAAAACTGAAAAATGTAAATTTCCAATTTCAACCAAACATGCTAGAAATGCTCCAATTGAGCTAATTAGCTTATTGTGAGAATATTACAAACGTCTGACAAAACTGAAAAATAGAAATTTCCAATTTCAACCAAACATGCTAGAAATGCTCCAATTGAGCTAATTAGCTTATTGTGAGAATATCACAAACGTCTGACAAAAGTAAAAAATGTAAATTTCCAATTTCAACCAAACATGCTAGAAATGCTCCAATTGAGCTAATTAGCTTATTGTGAGAATATTACAAACGTCTGACAAAACTGAAAAATGTAAATTTCCAATTTCAACCAAACATGCTAGAAAGGCTCCAATTGAGCTAATTAGCTTATTGTGAGAATATGCAATTGTCTGACAAAAGCGAAAAATGTAAATTTCCAATTTCAACCAAACATGCTAGAAATGCTCCAATTGAGCTAATTAGTTTATTGTGAGAATATTACAAACGTCTGACAAAAGTGAAAAATGTAAATTTCCAATTTCAACCAAACATGCTAGAAATGCTCCAATTGAGCTAATTAGCTTATTGTGAGAATATTACAAACGTCTGACAAAACTGAAAATGTAAATTGCCAATTTCAACCAAACATGCTAGAAATGCTCCAATTGAGCTAATTAGCTTATTGTGAGAATATTACAAACGTCTGACAAAACTGAAAAATAGAAATTTCCAATTTCAACCAAACATGCTAGAAATGCTCCAATTGAGCTAATTAGCTTATTGTGAGAATATCACAAACGTCTGACAAAAGTAAAAAATGTAAATTTCTGATTTCAACCAAACATGCTAGAAATGCTCCAATTGAGCTAATTAGCTTATTGTGAGAATATTACAAACGTCTGACAAAACTGAAAAATGTAAATTTCCAATTTCAACCAAACATGCTAGAAATGCTCCAATTGAGCTAATTAGCTTATTGTGAGAATATTGCAATTGTCTGACAAAAGTGAAAAATGTAAATTTCCAATTTCAACCAAACATGCTAGAAATGCTCCAATTGAGCTAATTAGCTTATTGTGAGAATATTACAAACGTCTGACAAAACTGAAAAATGTAAATTTCCAATTTCAACCAAACATGCTAGAAATGCTCCATTTGAGCTAATTAGCTTTTTGTGAGAATATTACAAACGTCTGACAAAACTGATAAATGTAATTTTCCAATTTCAACCAAACATGCTAGAAATGCTCCAATTGAGCTAATTAGCTTATTGTGAGAATATTACAAACGTCTGACAAAACTGAAAAATGTAAGTTTCCAATTTTAACCAAACATGCTAGAAATGCTCCAATTGAGCTAATTAGCTTATTGTGAGAATATTACAAACGTCTGACAAAACTGAAAAATGTAAATTTCCAATTTCAACCAAACATGCTAGAAATGCTCCAATTGAGCTAATTAGCTTATTGTGAGAATATTACAAACGTATGACAAAACTGAAAAATGTAAATTTCCAATTTCAACTAAACATGCTAGAAATGCTCCAATTGAGCTAATTAGCTTATTGTGAGAATATTGCAATTGTCTGACAAAAATGAAAAATGTAAATTTCCAATTTCAACCAAACATGCTAGAAATGCTCCAATTGAGCTAATTAGCTTATTGTGAGAATATTGCAATTGTTTGACAAAAGTGAAAAATGTAAAGTTCCAATTTCAACCAAACATGCTAGAAATGCTCCAATTGAGCTAATTAGCTTATTGTGAGAATATTACAAACGTCTGACAAAACTGAAAAATGTAAATTTCCAATTTCAACCAAACATGCTAGAAATGCTCCAATTGAGCTAATTAGCTTATTGTGAGAATATTACAAACGTCTGACAAAACTGAAAAATAGAAATTTCCAATTTCAACCAAACATGCTAGAAATGCTCCAATTGAGCTAATTAGCTTATTGTGAGAATATCACAAACGTCTGACAAAAGTAAAAAATGTAAATTTCTGATTTCAACCAAACATGCTAGAAATGCTCCAATTGAGCTAATTAGCTTATTGTGAGAATATTACAAACGTCTGACAAAACTGAAAAATGTAAATTTCCAATTTCAACCAAACATGCTAGAAATGCTCCAATTGAGCTAATTAGCTTATTGTGAGAATATTGCAATTGTCTGACAAAAGTGAAAAATGTAAATTTCCAATTTCAACCAAACATGCTAGAAATGCTCCAATTGAGCTAATTAGCTTATTGTGAGAATATTACAAACGTCTGACAAAACTGAAAAATGTAAATTTCCAATTTCAACCAAACATGCTAGAAATGCTCCATTTGAGCTAATTAGCTTTTTGTGAGAATATTACAAACGTCTGACAAAACTGATAAATGTAATTTTCCAATTTCAACCAAACATGCTAGAAATGCTCCAATTGAGCTAATTAGCTTATTGAGAGAATATTGCAATTGTCTGACAAAAGTGAAAAATGTAAAATTCCAATTTCAACCAAACATGCTAGAAATGCTCCAATTGAGCTAATTAGCTTATTGTGAGAATATTACAAACGTCTGACAAAAGTGAAAAATGTAAATTTCGAATTTCAACCAAACATGCTAGAAATGCTCAAATTTCGCAAATAAGCCTATTTTAAGAATTTTACAAACGTCTGACAAAAGTGAAAAATGTAAATTTCCAATTTCAACCAAACATGCTAGAAATGCTCCAATTGAGCTAATTAGCTTATTGATAGAATATTGCAATTGTCTGACAAAACTGAAAAATGTAAATTTCCAATTTCAACCAAACATGCTAGAAATGCTCCAATTGAGCTAATTAGCTTATTGTGAGAATATTACAAACGTCTGACAAAACTGAAAAATGTAAATTTCCAATTTCAACCAAACATGCTAGAAATGCTCCAATTGAGCTAATTAGCTTATTGTGAGAATATTACAAACGTCTGACAAAAGTAAAAAATGTAAATTTCTGATTTCAACCAAACATGCTAGAAATGCTCCAATTGAGCTAATTAGCTTATCGTGAGAATAATACAAACGTCTGACAAAAGTGAAAAATGTAAATTTCCAATTTCAACCAAACATGCTAGAAATGCTCCAATTGAGCTAATTAGCTTATTGTGAGAATATTGCAATTGTCTGACAAAAGTGAAAAATGTAAATTTCCAATTTCAACCAAACATGCTAGAAATGTTCCAAATGAGCTAATTAGCTTATTGTGAGAATATTGCAATTGTCTGACAAAAGTGAAAAATGTAAATTTCCAATTTCAACCAAACATGCTAGAAATGCTCCAATTGAGCTAATTAGCTTATTGTGAGAATATTACAAACGTCTGACAAAACTGAAAAATGTAAATTTCCAATTTCAACCAAACATGCTAGAATTGCTCCAATTGAGCTAATTAGCTTATTGTGAGAATATTACAAACATCTGACAAAAGTGAAAAATTTATAATTCCAATTTCAATCAAACATGCTAGAAATGCTCCAATTGCGCAAATAAGCCTACTGTAAGAATTTTACAAAGGTCTGACAAAACTTAAAATTTAAATTTTCAATTTCAACCAAACATGCTAGAAATGCTCCAATTGAGCTAATTAGCTTATTGTGAGAATATTGCAATTGTTTGACAAAAGTGAAAAATGTAAACTTCCAATTTCAACCGAACATGCTAGAAATGCTCCAATTGAGCTAATTAGCTTATTGTGAGAATATTACAAACGTCTGACAAAACTGAAAAATGTAAATTTCCAATTTCAACCAAACATGCTAGAAAGGCTCCAATTGAGCTAATTAGCTTATTGTGAGAATATTGCAATTGTCTGACAAAAGCGAAAAATGTAAATTTCCAATTTCAACCAAACATGCTAGAAATGCTCCAATTGAGCTAATTAGCTTATTGTGAGAATATTACAAACGTCTGACAAAAGTGAAAAATGTAAATTTCCAATTTCAACCAAACATGCTAGAAATGCTCCAATTGAGCTAATTAGCTTATTGTGAGAATATTACAAACGTCTGACAAAACTGAAAATGTAAATTGCCAATTTCAACCAAACATGCTAGAAATGCTCCAATTGAGCTAATTAGCTTATTGTGAGAATATTACAAACGTCTGACAAAACTGAAAAATAGAAATTTCCAATTTCAACCAAACATGCTAGAAATGCTCCAATTGAGCTAATTAGCTTATTGTGAGAGTATCACAAACGTCTGACAAAAGTAAAAAATGTAAATTTCTGATTTCAACCAAACATGCTAGAAATGCTCCAATTGAGCTAATTAGCTTATTGTGAGAATATTACAAACGTCTGACAAAACTGAAAAATGTAAATTTCCAATTTCAACCAAACATGCTAGAAATGCTCCAATTGAGCTAATTAGCTTATTGTGAGAATATTGCAATTGTCTGACAAAAGTGAAAAATGTAAATTTCCAATTTCAACCAAACATGCTAGAAATGCTCCAATTGAGCTAATTAGCTTATTGTGAGAATATTACAAACGTCTGACAAAACTGAAAAATGTAAATTTCCAATTTCAACCAAACATGCTAGAAATGCTCCATTTGAGCTAATTAGCTTTTTGTGAGAATATTACAAACGTCTGACAAAACTGATAAATGTAATTTTCCAATTTCAACCAAACATGCTAGAAATGCTCCAATTGAGCTAATTAGCTTATTGTGAGAATATTACAAACGTCTGACAAAACTGAAAAATGTAAGTTTCCAATTTTAACCAAACATGCTAGAAATGCTCCAATTGAGCTAATTAGCTTATTGTGAGAATATTACAAACGTCTGACAAAACTGAAAAATGTAAATTTCCAATTTCAACCAAACATGCTAGAAATGCTCCAATTGAGCTAATTAGCTTATTGTGAGAATATTACAAACGTATGACAAAACTGAAAAATGTAAATTTCCAATTTCAACTAAACATGCTAGAAATGCTCCAATTGAGCTAATTAGCTTATTGTGAGAATATTGCAATTGTCTGACAAAAATGAAAAATGTAAATTTCCAATTTCAACCAAACATGCTAGAAATGCTCCAATTGAGCTAATTAGCTTATTGTGAGAATATTGCAATTGTTTGACAAAAGTGAAAAATGTAAAGTTCCAATTTCAACCAAACATGCTAGAAATGCTCCAATTGAGCTAATTAGCTTATTGTGAGAATATTACAAACGTCTGACAAAACTGAAAAATGTAAATTTCCAATTTCAACCAAACATGCTAGAAATGCTCCAATTGAGCTAATTAGCTTATTGTGAGAATATTACAAACGTCTGACAAAACTGAAAAATAGAAATTTCCAATTTCAACCAAACATGCTAGAAATGCTCCAATTGAGCTAATTAGCTTATTGTGAGAATATCACAAACGTCTGACAAAAGTAAAAAATGTAAATTTCTGATTTCAACCAAACATGCTAGAAATGCTCCAATTGAGCTAATTAGCTTATTGTGAGAATATTACAAACGTCTGACAAAACTGAAAAATGTAAATTTCCAATTTCAACCAAACATGCTAGAAATGCTCCAATTGAGCTAATTAGCTTATTGTGAGAATATTGCAATTGTCTGACAAAAGTGAAAAATGTAAATTTCCAATTTCAACCAAACATGCTAGAAATGCTCCAATTGAGCTAATTAGCTTATTGTGAGAATATTACAAACGTCTGACAAAACTGAAAAATGTAAATTTCCAATTTCAACCAAACATGCTAGAAATGCTCCATTTGAGCTAATTAGCTTTTTGTGAGAATATTACAAACGTCTGACAAAACTGATAAATGTAATTTTCCAATTTCAACCAAACATGCTAGAAATGCTCCAATTGAGCTAATTAGCTTATTGAGAGAATA
This sequence comes from Watersipora subatra, assembly GCF_963576615.1. NCBI lineage: Eukaryota > Metazoa > Bryozoa > Gymnolaemata > Cheilostomatida > Watersiporidae > Watersipora > Watersipora subatra. The sequence continues at coordinate 36,909,899 of NC_088709.1, forward strand.
TTGCAATTGTCTGACAAAAGTGAAAAATGTAAATTTCCAATTTCAACCAAACATGCTAGAAATGCTCCAATTGAGCTAATTAGCTTATTGTGAGAATATTACAAACGTCTGACAAAAGTGAAAAATGTAAATTTCGAATTTCAACCAAACATGCTAGAAATGCTCAAATTTCGCAAATAAGCCTATTTTAAGAATTTTACAAACGTCTGACAAAAGTGAAAAATGTAAATTTCCAATTTCAACCAAACATGCTAGAAATGCTCCAATTGCGGAAATAAGCTTACTGTAAGAATTTTACAAACGTCTGACAAAACTGAACAATGTAAATTTCCATTCTCAACCAAACATGCTAGAAATGCTCCAATTGAGCTAATTAGCTTATTGAGAGAATATTGCAATTGTCTGACAAAAGTGAAAAATGTGAATTTCCAATTTTAACTAAACATGCTAGAAATGCTCCAATTGAGCTAATTAGTTTATTGTGAGAATATTACAAACGTCTGACAAAACTGAAAAATGTAAATTTTCAATTTCAATCAAACGTGCTAGAAATGCTCCAATTAAGCTAGTTAGCTTATTGTGAGAATATTACAAACGTCTGACAACACTGAAAAATGTAAATTTTCAATTTCAACCAAACATGCTAGAAATGCCCCAATTGAGCTAATTAGCTTATTGCTAGAATATTACAAACGTCTGACAACGCTGAAAAATGTAAATTTCCAATTTCAACCAAACATGCTAGAAATGCTCCAATTGAGCTAATTAGCTTATTGTGAGAATAGTACAAACGTCTGACAAAACTGAAAAATGTAAATTTCCAATTTCCACCAAACATGCTAGAAATGTTCCAATTGAGCTAATTAGCTTATTGTGAGAATATTGCAATTGTCTGACAAAAGTGAAAAATGTAAATTTCCAATTTCAACCAAACATGCTAGAAATGCTCCAATTGAGCTAATTAGCTTATTGATAGAATATTGCAATTGTCTGACAAAAGTGAAAAATGTAAATTTCCAATTTCAACCAAACATGCTAGAAATGCTCCAATTGAGCTAATTAGCTTATTGATAGAATATTGCAATTGTCTGACAAAACTGAAAAATGTAAATTTCCAATTTCAACCAAACATGCTAGAAATGCTCCAATTGAGCTAATTAGCTTATTGTGAGAATATTACAAACGTCTGACAAAACTGAAAAATGTAAATTTCCAATTTCAACCAAACATGCTAGAAATGCTCCAATTGAGCTAATTAGCTTATTGTGAGAATATTACAAACGTCTGACAAAAGTAAAAAATGTAAATTTCTGATTTCAACCAAACATGCTAGAAATGCTCCAATTGAGCTAATTAGCTTATCGTGAGAATAATACAAACGTCTGACAAAAGTGAAAAATGTAAATTTCCAATTTCAACCAAACATGCTAGAAATGCTCCAATTGAGCTAATTAGCTTATTGTGAGAATATTGCAATTGTCTGACAAAAGTGAAAAATGTAAATTTCCAATTTCAACCAAACATGCTAGAAATGTTCCAAATGAGCTAATTAGCTTATTGTGAGAATATTGCAATTGTCTGACAAAACTGAAAAATGTAAATTTCCAATTTCAACCAAACATGCTAGAATTGCTCCAATTGAGCTAATTAGCTTATTGTGAGAATATTACAAACGTCTGACAAAAGTGAAAAATTTATAATTCCAATTTCAATCAAACATGCTAGAAATACTCCAATTGCGCAAATAAGCCTACTGTAAGAATTTTACAAAGGTCTGACAAAACTTAAAATTTAAATTTTCAATTTCAACCAAACATGCTAGAAATGCTCCAATTGAGCTAATTAGCTTATTGTGAGAACATTGCAATTGTTTGACAAAAGTGAAAAATGTAAACTTCCAATTTCAACCAAACATGCTAGAAATGCTCCAATTGAGCTAATTAGCTTATTGTGAGAATATTACAAACGTCTGACAAAACTGAAAAATGTAAATTTCCAATTTCAACCAAACATGCTAGAAAGGCTCCAATTGAGCTAATTAGCTTATTGTGAGAATATTGCAATTGTCTGACAAAAGCGAAAAATGTAAATTTCCAATTTCAACCAAACATGCTAGAAATGCTCCAATTGAGCTAATTAGCTTATTGTGAGAATATTACAAACGTCTGACAAAAGTGAAAAATGTAAATTTCCAATTTCAACCAAACATGCTAGAAATGCTCCAATTGAGCTAATTAGCTTATTGTGAGAATATTACAAACGTCTGACAAAACTGAAAAATGTAAACTGCCAATTTCAACCAAACATGCTAGAAATGCTCCAATTGAGCTAATTAGCTTATTGTGAGAATATTACAAACGTCTGACAAAACTGAAAAATAGAAATTTCCAATTTCAACCAAACATGCTAGAAATGCTCCAATTGAGCTAATTAGCTTATTGTGAGAATATCACAAACGTCTGACAAAAGTAAAAAATGTAAATTTCTGATTTCAACCAAACATGCTAGAAATGCTCCAATTGAGCTAATTAGCTTATTGTGAGAATATTACAAACGTCTGACAAAACTGATAAATGTAATTTTCCAATTTCAACCAAACATGCTAGAAATGCTCCAATTGAGCTAATTAGCTTATTGTGAGAATATTACAAACGTCTGACAAAACTGAAAAATGTAAGTTTCCAATTTTAACCAAACATGCTAGAAATGCTCCAATTGAGCTAATTAGCTTATTGTGAGAATATTACAAACGTCTGACAAAACTGAAAAATGTAAATTTCCAATTTCAACCAAACATGCTAGAAATGCTCCAATTGAGCTAATTAGCTTATTGTGAGAATATTACAAACGTATGACAAAACTGAAAAATGTAAATTTCCAATTTCAACTAAACATGCTAGAAATGCTCCAATTGAGCTAATTAGCTTATTGTGAGAATATTGCAATTGTCTGACAAAAATGAAAAATGTAAATTTCCAATTTCAACCAAACATGCTAGAAATGCTCCAATTGAGCTAATTAGCTTATTGTGAGAATATTGCAATTGTTTGACAAAAGTGAAAAATGTAAAGTTCCAATTTCAACCAAACATGCTAGAAATGCTCCAATTGAGCTAATTAGCTTATTGTGAGAATATTACAAACGTCTGACAAAACTGAAAAATGTAAATTTCCAATTTCAACCAAACATGCTAGAAATGCTCCAATTGAGCTAATTAGCTTATTGTGAGAATATTACAAACGTCTGACAAAGCTGAAAAATGTAAATTTCCAATTTCAACCAAACATGCTAGAAATGCTCCAATTGAGCTAATTAGCTTATTGTGAGAATATTACAAACGTCTGACAAAAGTAAAAAATGTAAATTTCTGATTTCAACCAAACATGCTAGAAATGCTCCAATTGAGCTAATTAGCTTATTGTGAAAATATTACAAACGTCTGACAAAACTGAAAAATAGAAATTTCCAATTTCAACCAAACATGCTAGAAATGCTCCAATTGAGCTAATTAGCTTATTGTGAGAATATCACAAACGTCTGACAAAAGTAAAAAATGTAAATTTCTGATTTCAACCAAACATGCTAGAAATGCTCCAATTGAGCTAATTAGCTTATTGTGAGAATATTACAAACGTCTGACAAAACTGAAAAATGTAGATTTCCAATTTCAACCAAACATGCTAGAAATGCTCCAATTGAGCTAATTAGCTTATTGTGAGAATATTGCAATTGTCTGACAAAAGTGAAAAATGTAAATTTCCAATTTCAACCAAACATGCTAGAAATGCTCCAATTGAGCTAATTAGCTTATTGAGAGAATATTACAAACGTCTGACAAAACTGAAAAATGTAAATTTCCAATTTCAACCAAACATGCTAGAAATGCTCCATTTGAGCTAATTAGCTTTTTGTGAGAATATTACAAACGTCTGACAAAACTGATAAATGTAATTTTCCAATTTCAACCAAACATGCTAGAAATGCTCCAATTGAGCTAATTAGCTTATTGTGAGAATATTACAAACGTCTGACAAAACTGAAAAATGTAAGTTTCCAATTTTAACCAAACATGCTAGAAATGCTCCAATTGAGCTAATTAGCTTATTGTGAGAATATTACAAACGTATGACAAAACTGAAAAATGTAAATTTCCAATTTCAACTAAACATGCTAGAAATGCTCCAATTGAGCTAATTAGCTTATTGTGAGAATATTGCAATTGTCTGACAAAAATGAAAAATGTAAATTTCCAATTTCAACCAAACATGCTAGAAATGCTCCAATTGAGCTAATTAGCTTATTGTGAGAATATTGCAATTGTTTGACAAAAGTGAAAAATGTAAAGTTCCAATTTCAACCAAACATGCTAGAAATGCTCCAATTGAGCTAATTAGCTTATTGTGAGAATATTACAAACGTCTGACAAAACTGAAAAATGTAAATTTCCAATTTCAACCAAACATGCTAGAAATGCTCCAATTGAGCTAATTAGCTTATTGTGAGAATATTACAAACGTCTGACAAAGCTGAAAAATGTAAATTTCCAATTTCAACCAAACATGCTAGAAATGCTCAAATTGCGCAAATAAGCCTACTGTAAGAATTTTACAAACGTCTGACAAAGCTGAAAAATGTAAATTTCCAATTTCAACCAAACATGCTAGAAATGCTCCAATTGAGCTAATTAGCTTATTGAGAGAATATTGCAATTGTCTGACAAAAGTGAAAAATGCAAATTTCCAATTTCAACTAAACATGCTAGAAATGCTCTAATTGAGCTAATTAGCTTATTTTGAGAATATTACAAACGTCTGACAAAACTGAAAAATGTAAATTTCCAATTTCAACCAAACATGCTAGAAATGCTCCAAATTCGGAAATAAGCTTACTGTAAGAAGTGTACAAACGTCTGACAAAAACTGAAAAATGTAAATTTCCAATTTCAACCAAACATGCTAGAAATGCTCCAATTGAGCTAATTAGCTTATTGTGAGAATATTACAAACGTCTGACAAAACTGAAAAATGTAAATTTCCAATTTCAACTAAACATGCTAGAAATGCTCCAATTGAGCTAATTAGCTTATTGTGAGAATATTACAAACGTCTGACAAAAGTAAAAAACGTAAATTTCTGATTTCAACCAAACATGCTAGAAATGCTCCAATTGAGCTAATTAGCTTATTGTGAGAATATTACAAACGTCTGACAAAACTGAAAAATGTAAATTTCCAATTTCAACCAAACATGCTAGAAATGCTCCAATTGAGCTAATTAGCTTATTGTGAGAATATTGCAATTGTCTGACAAAAGTGAAAAATGTAAATTTCCAATTTCAACCAAACATGCTAGAAATGTTCCAATTGAGCTAATTAGCTTATTGTGAGAATATTGCAATTGTCTGACAAAAGTGAAAAATGTAAATTTCCAATTTCAACCAAACATGCTAGAAATGCTCCAATTGAGCTAATTAGCTTATTGTGAGAATATTACAAACGTCTGACAAAACTGAAAAATGTAAATTTTCAATTTCAACCAAACATGCTAGAAATGCTCCAATTGAGCTAATTAGCTTATTGTGAGAATATTACAAACGTCCGACAAAAGTGAAAAATGTAAATTTCCAATTTGAACCAAACATGCTAGAAATGCTCAAATTGAGCTAATTAGCTTATTGTGAGAATATTACAAACGTCTGACAAAACTGAAAAATGTAAATTTCCAATTTCAACCAAACATGCTAGAAATGTTCCCATTGAGCTAATTAGCTTATTGTGAGAATATTACAAACGTCTGACAAAACTGAAAAATGTAAATTTCCAATTTCAACCAAACATGCTAGAAATGCTCCAATTGAGCTAATTAGCTTATTGTGAGAATATTACAAACGTCTGACAAAACTGAAAAATGTAAATTTCCAATTTCAACCAAACATGCTAGAATTGCTCCAATTGAGCTAATTAGCTTATTGTGAGAATATTACAAACGTCTGACAAAAGTGAAAAATTTATAATTCCAATTTCAATCAAACATGCTAGAAATGCTCCAATTGCGCAAATAAGCCTACTGTAAGAATTTTACAAAGGTCTGACAAAACTTAAAATTTAAATTTTCAATTTCAACCAAACATGCTAGAAATGCTCCAATTGAGCTAATTAGCTTATTGTGAGAATATTGCAATTGTTTGACAAAAGTGAAAAATGTAAACTTCCAATTTCAACCAAACATGCTAGAAATGCTCCAATTGAGCTAATTAGCTTATTGTGAGAATATTACAAACGTCTGACAAAACTGAAAAATGTAAATTTCCAATTTCAACCAAACATGCTAGAAAGGCTCCAATTGAGCTAATTAGCTTATTGTGAGAATATTGCAATTGTCTGACAAAAGCGAAAAATGTAAATTTTTTATTTCAACCAAACATGCTAGAAATGCTCCAATTGAGCTAATTAGCTTATTGTGAGAATATTACAAACGTCTGACAAAAGTGAAAAATGTAAATTTCCAATTCCAACCAAACATGCTAGAAATGCTCCAATTGAGCTAATTAGCTTATTGTGAGAATATTACAAACGTCTGACAAAACTGAAAAATGTAAATTTCCAATTTCAACCAAACATGCTAGAAATGCTCCAATTGAGCTAATTAGCTTATTGTGAGAATATTACAAACGTATGACAAAACTGAAAAATGTAAATTTCCAATTTCAACTAAACATGCTAGAAATGCTCCAATTGAGCTAATTAGCTTATTGTGAGAATATTGCAATTGTCTGACAAAAATGAAAAATGTAAATTTCCAATTTCAACCAAACATGCTAGAAATGCTCCAATTGAGCTAATTAGCTTATTGTGAGAATATTGCAATTGTTTGACAAAAGTGAAAAATGTAAAGTTCCAATTTCAACCAAACATGCTAGAAATGCTCCAATTGAGCTAATTAGCTTATTGTGAGAATATTACAAACGTCTGACAAAACTGAAAAATGTAAATTTCCAATTTCAACCAAACATGCTAGAAATGCTCCAATTGAGCTAATTAGCTTATTGTGAGAATATTACAAACGTCTGACAAAGCTGAAAAATGTAAATTTCCAATTTCAACCAAACATGCTAGAAATGCTCCAATTGAGCTAATTAGCTTATTGTGAGAATATTACAAACGTCTGACAAAAGTAAAAAATGTAAATTTCTGATTTCAACCAAACATGCTAGAAATGCTCCAATTGAGCTAATTAGCTTATTGTGAAAATATTACAAACGTCTGACAAAACTGAAAAATAGAAATTTCCAATTTCAACCAAACATGCTAGAAATGCTCCAATTGAGCTAATTAGCTTATTGTGAGAATATCACAAACGTCTGACAAAAGTAAAAAATGTAAATTTCTGATTTCAACCAAACATGCTAGAAATGCTCCAATTGAGCTAATTAGCTTATTGTGAGAATATTACAAACGTCTGACAAAACTGAAAAATGTAAATTTCCAATTTCAACCAAACATGCTAGAAATGCTCCAATTGAGCTAATTAGCTTATTGTGAGAATATTGCAATTGTCTGACAAAAGTGAAAAATGTAAATTTCCAATTTCAACCAAACATGCTAGAAATGCTCCAATTGAGCTAATTAGCTTATTGAGAGAATATTACAAACGTCTGACAAAACTGAAAAATGTAAATTTCCAATTTCAACCAAACATGCTAGAAATGCTCCATTTGAGCTAATTAGCTTTTTGTGAGAATATTACAAACGTCTGACAAAACTGATAAATGTAATTTTCCAATTTCAACCAAACATGCTAGAAATGCTCCAATTGAGCTAATTAGCTTATTGTGAGAATATTACAAACGTCTGACAAAACTGAAAAATGTAAGTTTCCAATTTTAACCAAACATGCTAGAAATGCTCCAATTGAGCTAATTAGCTTATTGTGAGAATATTACAAACGTCTGACAAAACTGAAAAATGTAAATTTCCAATTTCAACCAAACATGCTAGAAATGCTCCAATTGAGCTAATTAGCTTATTGTGAGAATATTACAAACGTATGACAAAACTGAAAAATGTAAATTTCCAATTTCAACTAAACATGCTAGAAATGCTCCAATTGAGCTAATTAGCTTATTGTGAGAATATTGCAATTGTCTGACAAAAATGAAAAATGTAAATTTCCAATTTCAACCAAACATGCTAGAAATGCTCCAATTGAGCTAATTAGCTTATTGTGAGAATATTGCAATTGTTTGACAAAAGTGAAAAATGTAAAGTTCCAATTTCAACCAAACATGCTAGAAATGCTCCAATTGAGCTAATTAGCTTATTGTGAGAATATTACAAACGTCTGACAAAACTGAAAAATGTAAATTTCCAATTTCAACCAAACATGCTAGAAATGCTCCAATTGAGCTAATTAGCTTATTGTGAGAATATTACAAACGTCTGACAAAGCTGAAAAATGTAAATTTCCAATTTCAACCAAACATGCTAGAAATGCTCAAATTGCGCAAATAAGCCTACTGTAAGAATTTTACAAACGTCTGACAAAGCTGAAAAATGTAAATTTCCAATTTCAACCAAACATGCTAGAAATGCTCCAATTGAGCTAATTAGCTTATTGAGAGAATATTGCAATTGTCTGACAAAAGTGAAAAATGCAAATTTCCAATTTCAACTAAACATGCTAGAAATGCTCTAATTGAGCTAATTAGCTTATTTTGAGAATATTACAAACGTCTGACAAAACTGAAAAATGTAAATTTCCAATTTCAACCAAACATGCTAGAAATGCTCCAAATTCGGAAATAAGCTTACTGTAAGAAGTGTACAAACGTCTGACAAAAACTGAAAAATGTAAATTTCCAATTTCAACCAAACATGCTAGAAATGCTCCAATTGAGCTAATTAGCTTATTGTGAGAATATTACAAACGTCTGACAAAAGTAAAAAACGTAAATTTCTGATTTCAACCAAACATGCTAGAAATGCTCCAATTGAGCTAATTAGCTTATTGTGAGAATATTACAAACGTCTGACAAAACTGAAAAATGTAAATTTCCAATTTCAACCAAACATGCTAGAAATGCTCCAATTGAGCTAATTAGCTTATTGTGAGAATATTGCAATTGTCTGACAAAAGTGAAAAATGTAAATTTCCAATTTCAACCAAACATGCTAGAAATGTTCCAATTGAGCTAATTAGCTTATTGTGAGAATATTGCAATTGTCTGACAAAAGTGAAAAATGTAAATTTCCAATTTCAACCAAACATGCTAGAAATGCTCCAATTGAGCTAATTAGCTTATTGTGAGAATATTACAAACGTCTGACAAAACTGAAAAATGTAAATTTTCAATTTCAACCAAACATGCTAGAAATGCTCCAATTGAGCTAATTAGCTTATTGTGAGAATATTACAAACGTCCGACAAAAGTGAAAAATGTAAATTTCCAATTTGAACCAAACATGCTAGAAATGCTCAAATTGAGCTAATTAGCTTATTGTGAGAATATTACAAACGTCTGACAAAACTGAAAAATGTAAATTTCCAATTTCAACCAAACATGCTAGAAATGTTCCCATTGAGCTAATTAGCTTATTGTGAGAATATTACAAACGTCTGACAAAACTGAAAAATGTAAATTTCCAATTTCAACCAAACATGCTAGAAATGCTCCAATTGAGCTAATTAGCTTATTGTGAGAATATTACAAACGTCTGACAAAACTGAAAAATGTAAATTTCCAATTTCAACCAAACATGCTAGAATTGCTCCAATTGAGCTAATTAGCTTATTGTGAGAATATTACAAACGTCTGACAAAAGTGAAAAATTTATAATTCCAATTTCAATCAAACATGCTAGAAATGCTCCAATTGCGCAAATAAGCCTACTGTAAGAATTTTACAAAGGTCTGACAAAACTTAAAATTTAAATTTTCAATTTCAACCAAACATGCTAGAAATGCTCCAATTGAGCTAATTAGCTTATTGTGAGAATATTGCAATTGTTTGACAAAAGTGAAAAATGTAAACTTCCAATTTCATCCAAACATGCTAGAAATGCTCCAATTGAGCTAATTAGCTTATTGTGAGAATATTACAAACGTCTGACAAAACTGAAAAATGTAAATTTCCAATTTCAACCAAACATGCTAGAAAGGCTCCAATTGAGCTAATTAGCTTATTGTGAGAATATTGCAATTGTCTGACAAAAGCGAAAAATGTAAATTTTTTATTTCAACCAAACATGCTAGAAATGCTCCAATTGAGCTAATTAGCTTATTGTGAGAATATTACAAACGTCTGACAAAAGTGAAAAATGTAAATTTCCAATTCCAACCAAACATGCTAGAAATGCTCCAATTGAGCTAATTAGCTTATTGTGAGAATATTACAAACGTCTGACAAAACTGAAAAATGTAAATTGCCAATTTCAACCAAACATGCTAGAAATGCTCCAATTGAGCTAATTAGCTTATTGTGAGAATATTGCAATTGTCTGACAAAAGCGAAAAATGTAAATTTCTAATTTCAACCAAACATGCTAGAAATGCTCCAATTGAGCTAATTAGCTTATTGTGAGAATATTACAAACGTCTGACAAAACTGAAAAATAGAAATTTCCAATTTCAACCAAACATGCTAGAAATGCTCCAATTGAGCTAATTAGCTTATTGTGAGAATATTACAAACGTCTGACAAAAGTAAAAAATGTAAATTTCTGATTTCAACCAAACATGCTAGAAATGCTCCAATTGAGCTAATTAGCTTATTGTGAGAATATTACAAACGTCTGACAAAACTGAAAAATGTAAATTTCCAATTTCAACCAAACATGCTAGAAATGCTCCAATTGAGCTAATTAGCTTATTGTGAGAATATTGCAATTGTCTGACAAAAGTGAAAAATGTAAATTTCCAATTTCAACCAAACATGCTAGAAATGCTCCAATTGAGCTAATTAGCTTATTGTGAGAATATTACAAACGTCTGACAAAACTGAAAAATGTAAATTTCCAATTTCAACCAAACATGCTAGAAATGCTCCATTTGAGCTAATTAGCTTTTTGTGAGAATATTACAAACGTCTGACAAAACTGATAAATGTAATTTTCCAATTTCAACCAAACATGCTAGAAATGCTCCAATTGAGCTAATTAGCTTATTGTGAGAATATTACAAACGTCTGACAAAACTGAAAAATGTAAGTTTCCAATTTTAACCAAACATGCTAGAAATGCTCCAATTGAGCTAATTAGCTTATTGTGAGAATATTACAAACGTCTGACAAAACTGAAAAATGTAAATTTCCAATTTCAACCAAACATGCTAGAAATGCTCCAATTGAGCTAATTAGCTTATTGTGAGAATATTACAAACGTATGACAAACCTGAAAAATGTAAATTTCCAATTTCAACTAAACATGCTAGAAATGCTCCAATTGAGCTAATTAGCTTATTGTGAGAATATTGCAATTGTCTGACAAAAATGAAAAATGTAAATTTCCAATTTCAACCAAACATGCTAGAAATGCTCCAATTGAGCTAATTAGCTTATTGTGAGAATATTGCAATTGTTTGACAAAAGTGAAAAATGTAAAGTTCCAATTTCAACCAAACATGCTAGAAATGCTCCAATTGAGCTAATTAGCTTATTGTGAGAATATTACAAACGTCTGACAAAACTGAAAAATGTAAATTTCCAATTTCAACCAAACATGCTAGAAATGCTCCAATTGAGCTAATTAGCTTATTGTGAGAATATCACAAACGTCTGACAAAAGTGAAAAATGTAAATTTCCAATTTCAACCAAACATGCTAGAAATGCTCCAATTGAGCTAATTAGCTTATTGTGAGAATATTACAAACGTCTGACAAAACTGAAAAATGTAAATTTCCAATTTCAACCAAACATGCTAGAAATGCTCCATTTGAGCTAATTAGCTTTTTGTGAGAATATTACAAACGTCTGACAAAACTGATAAATGTAATTTTCCAATTTCAACCAAACATGCTAGAAATGCTCCAATTGAGCTAATTAGCTTATTGTGAGAATATTACAAACGTCTGACAAAACTGAAAAATGTAAGTTTCCAATTTTAACCAAACATGCTAGAAATGCTCCAATTGAGCTAATTAGCTTATTGTGAGAATATTACAAACGTCTGACAAAACTGAAAAATGTAAATTTCCAATTTCAACCAAACATGCTAGAAATGCTCCAATTGAGCTAATTAGCTTATTGTGAGAATATTACAAACGTATGACAAACCTGAAAAATGTAAATTTCCAAGTTCAACTAAACATGCTAGAAATGCTCCAATTGAGCTAATTAGCTTATTGTGAGAATATTGCAATTGTCTGACAAAAATGAAAAATGTAAATTTCCAATTTCAACCAAACATGCTAGAAATGCTCCAATTGAGCTAATTAGCTTATTGTGAGAATATTGCAATTGTTTGACAAAAGTGAAAAATGTAAAGTTCCAATTTCAACCAAACATGCTAGAAATGCTCCAATTGAGCTAATTAGCTTATTGTGAGAATATTACAAACGTCTGACAAAACTGAAAAATGTAAATTTCCAATTTCAACCAAACATGCTAGAAATGCTCCAATTGAGCTAATTAGCTTATTGTGAGAATATCACAAACGTCTGACAAAAGTGAAAAATGTAAATTTCTGATTTCAACCAAACATGCTAGAAATGCTCCAATTGAGCTAATTAGCTTATTGTGAGAATATTACAAACGTCTGACAAAACTGAAAAATGTAAATTTCCAATTTCAACCAAACATGCTAGAAATGCTCCAATTGAGCTAATTAGCTTATTGTGAGAATATTGCAATTGTCTGACAAAAGTGAAAAATGTAAATGTCCAATTTCAACCAAACATGCTAGAAATGCTCCAATTGAGCTAATTAGCTTATTGTGAGAATATTACAAACGTCTGACAAAACTGAAAAATGTAAATTTCCAATTTCAACCAAACATGCTAGAAATGCTCCATTTGAGCTAATTAGCTTTTTGTGAGAATATTACAAACGTCTGACAAAACTGATAAATGTAATTTTCCAATTTCAACCAAACATGCTAGAAATGCTCCAATTGAGCTAATTAGCTTATTGTGAGAATATTACAAACGTCTGACAAAACTGAAAAATGTAAGTTTCCAATTTTAACCAAACATGCTAGAAATGCTCCAATTGAGCTAATTAGCTTATTGTGAGAATATTGCAATTGTTTGACAAAAGTGAAAAATGTAAACTTCCAATTTCAACCAAACATACTAGAAATGCTCCAATTGAGCTAATTAGCTTATTGTGAGAATATTACAAACGTCTGACAAAACTGAAAAATGTAAATTTCCAATTTCAACCAAACATGCTAGAAAGGCTCCAATTGAGCTAATTAGCTTATTGTGAGAATATTGCAATTGTCTGACAAAAGCGAAAAATGTAAATTTCCAATTTCAACCAAACATGTTAGAAATGCTCCAATTGAGCTAGTTAGCTTATTGTGAGAATATTACAAACGTCTGACAAAAGTGAAAAATGTAAATTTCCAATTTCAACCAAACATGCTAGAAATGCTCCAAATGAGCTAATTAGCTTATTGTGAGAATATTACAAACGTCTGACAAAACTGAAAAATGTAAACTGCCAATTTCAACCAAACATGCTAGAAATGCTCCAATTGAGCTAATTAGCTTATTGTGAGAATATTACAAACGTCTGACAAAAGTAAAAATGTAAATTTCTGATTTCAACCAAACATGCCAGAAATGCTCCAATTGAGCTAATTAGCTTATTGTGAGAATATTACAAACGTCTGACAAAACTGAAAAATAGAAATTTCCAATTTCAACCAAACATGCTAGAAAGGCTCCAATTGAGCTAATTAGCTTATTGTGAAAATATGGCAATTGTCTGACAAAAGTGAAAAATGTAAATTTCCAATTTCAACCAAACATGCTAGAAATGCTCCAATTGAGCTAATTAGCTTATTGTGAAAATATTGCAATTGTCTGACAAAAGTGAAAAATGTAAATTTCCAATTTCAACCAAACATGCTAGAAATGTTCCAATTGAGCAAATTAGCTTATTGTGAGAATATTGCAATTGTCTGACAAAAGTGAAAAATGCAAATTTCCAATTTCAACCAAACATGCTAGAAATGCTCCAATTGAGCTAAATAGCTTATTGTGAGAATATTACAAACGTCTGACAAAACTGAAAAATGTAAATTTTCAATTTCAACCAAACATGCTAGAAATGCTCCAATTGAGCTAATTAGCTTATTGTGAGAATATTGCAATTGTCTGACAAAAATGAAAAATGTAAATTTCCAATTTCAACCAAACATGCTAGAAATGCTCCAAATGAGCTAATTAGCTTATTGTGAGAATATTACAAACGTCTGACAAAACTGAAAAATGTAAATTTTCAATTTCAACCAAACATGCTAGAAATGCTCCAATTGAGCTAATTAGCTTATTGTGAGAATATTGCAATTGTCTGACAAAAGCGAAAAATGTAAATTTTTTATTTCAACCAAACATGCTAGAAATGCTCCAATTGAGCTAATTAGCTTATTGTGAGAATATTACAAACGTCTGACAAAAGTGAAAAATGTAAATTTCCAATTCCAACCAAACATGCTAGAAATGCTCCAATTGAGCTAATTAGCTTATTGTGAGAATATTACAAACGTCTGACAAAACTGAAAAATGTAAATTGCCAATTTCAACCAAACATGCTAGAAATGCTCCAATTGAGCTAATTAGCTTATTGTGAGAATATTGCAATTGTCTGACAAAAGCGAAAAATGTAAATTTCTAATTTCAACCAAACATGCTAGAAATGCTCCAATTGAGCTAATTAGCTTATTGTGAGAATATTACAAACGTCTGACAAAACTGAAAAATAGAAATTTCCAATTTCAACCAAACATGCTAGAAATGCTCCAATTGAGCTAATTAGCTTATTGTGAGAATATTACAAACGTCTGACAAAAGTAAAAAATGTAAATTTCTGATTTCAACCAAACATGCTAGAAATGCTCCAATTGAGCTAATTAGCTTATTGTGAGAATATTACAAACGTCTGACAAAACTGAAAAATGTAAATTTCCAATTTCAACCAAACATGCTAGAAATGCTCCAATTGAGCTAATTAGCTTATTGTGAGAATATTGCAATTGTCTGACAAAAGTGAAAAATGTAAATTTCCAATTTCAACCAAACATGCTAGAAATGCTCCAATTGAGCTAATTAGCTTATTGTGAGAATATTACAAACGTCTGACAAAACTGAAAAATGTAAATTTCCAATTTCAACCAAACATGCTAGAAATGCTCCATTTGAGCTAATTAGCTTTTTGTGAGAATATTACAAACGTCTGACAAAACTGATAAATGTAATTTTCCAATTTCAACCAAACATGCTAGAAATGCTCCAATTGAGCTAATTAGCTTATTGTGAGAATATTACAAACGTCTGACAAAACTGAAAAATGTAAGTTTCCAATTTTAACCAAACATGCTAGAAATGCTCCAATTGAGCTAATTAGCTAATTGTGAGAATATTACAAACGTCTGACAAAACTGAAAAATGTAAATTTCCAATTTCAACCAAACATGCTAGAAATGCTCCAATTGAGCTAATTAGCTTATTGTGAGAATATTACAAACGTATGACAAACCTGAAAAATGTAAATTTCCAATTTCAACTAAACATGCTAGAAATGCTCCAATTGAGCTAATTAGCTTATTGTGAGAATATTGCAATTGTCTGACAAAAATGAAAAATGTAAATTTCCAATTTCAACCAAACATGCTAGAAATGCTCCAATTGACCTAATTAGCTTATTGTGAGAATATTGCAATTGTTTGACAAAAGTGAAAAATGTAAAGTTCCAATTTCAACCAAACATGCTAGAAATGCTCCAATTGAGCTAATTAGCTTATTGTGAGAATATTACAAACGTCTGACAAAACTGAAAAATGTAAATTTCCAATTTCAACCAAACATGCTAGAAATGCTCCAATTGAGCTAATTAGCTTATTGTGAGAATATCACAAACGTCTGACAAAAGTGAAAAATGTAAATTTCTGATTTCAACCAAACATGCTAGAAATGCTCCAATTGAGCTAATTAGCTTATTGTGAGAATATTACAAACGTCTGACAAAACTGAAAAATGTAAATTTCCAATTTCAACCAAACATGCTAGAAATGCTCCAATTGAACTAATTAGCTTATTGTGAGAATATTGCAATTGTCTGACAAAAGTGAAAAATGTAAATGTCCAATTTCAACCAAACATGCTAGAAATGCTCCAATTGAGCTAATTAGCTTATTGTGAGAATATTACAAACGTCTGACAAAACTGAAAAATGTAAATTTCCAATTTCAACCAAACATGCTAGAAATGCTCCATTTGAGCTAATTAGCTTTTCGTGAGAATATTACAAACGTCTGACAAAACTGATAAATGTAATTTTCCAATTTCAACCAAACATGCTAGAAATGCTCCAATTGAGCTAATTAGCTTATTGTGAGAATATTACAAACGTCTGACAAAACTGAAAAATGTAAGTTTCCAATTTTAACCAAACATGCTAGAAATGCTCCAATTGAGCTAATTAGCTTATTGTGAGAATATTGCAATTGTTTGACAAAAGTGAAAAATGTAAACTTCCAATTTCAACCAAACATACTAGAAATGCTCCAATTGAGCTAATTAGCTTATTGTGAGAATATTACAAACGTCTGACAAAACTGAAAAATGTAAATTTCCAATTTCAACCAAACATGCCAGAAAGGCTCCAATTGAGCTAATTAGCTTATTGTGAGAATATTGCAATTGTCTGACAAAAGCGAAAAATGTAAATTTCCAATTTCAACCAAACATGTTAGAAATGCTCCAATTGAGCTAGTTAGCTTATTGTGAGAATATTACAAACGTCTGACAAAAGTGAAAAATGTAAATTTCCAATTTCAACCAAACATGCTAGAAATGCTCCAAATGAGCTAATTAGCTTATTGTGAGAATATTACAAACGTCTGACAAAACTGAAAAATGTAAACTGCCAATTTCAACCAAACATGCTAGAAATGCTCCAATTGAGCTAATTAGCTTATTGTGAGAATATTACAAACGTCTGACAAAAGTAAAAATGTAAATTTCTGATTTCAACCAAACATGCCAGAAATGCTCCAATTGAGCTAATTAGCTTATTGTGAGAATATTACAAACGTCTGACAAAACTGAAAAATAGAAATTTCCAATTTCAACCAAACATGCTAGAAAGGCTCCAATTGAGCTAATTAGCTTATTGTGAAAATATTGCAATTGTCTGACAAAAGTGAAAAATGTAAATTTCCAATTTCAACCAAACATGCTAGAAATGCTCCAATTGAGCTAATTAGCTTATTGTGAAAATATTGCAATTGTCTGACAAAAGTGAAAAATGTAAATTTCCAATTTCAACCAAACATGCTAGAAATGTTCCAATTGAGCTAATTAGCTTATTGTGAGAATATTGCAATTGTCTGACAAAAGTGAAAAATGCAAATTTCCAATTTCAACCAAACATGCTAGAAATGCTCCAATTGAGCTAAATAGCTTATTGTGAGAATATTACAAACGTCTGACAAAACTGAAAAATGTAAATTTTCAATTTCAACCAAACATGCTAGAAATGCTCCAATTGAGCTAATTAGCTTATTGTGAGAATATTACAAACGTCCGACAAAAGTGAAAAATGTAAATTTCCAATTTGAACCAAACATGCTAGAAATGCTCAAATTGAGCTAATTAGCTTATTGTGAGAATATTACAAACGTCTGACAAAACTGAAAAATGTAAATTTCCAATTTCAACCAAACATGCTAGAAATGTTCCCATTGAGCTAATTAGCTTATTGTGAGAATATTACAAACGTCTGACAAAACTGAAAAATGTAAATTTCCAATTTCAACCAAACATGCTAGAAATGCTCCAATTGAGCTAATTAGCTTATTGTGAGAATATTACAAACGTCTGACAAAACTGAAAAATGTAAATTTCCAATTTCAACCAAACATGCTAGAATTGCTCCAATTGAGCTAATTAGCTTATTGTGAGAATATTACAAACGTCTGACAAAAGTGAAAAATTTATAATTCCAATTTCAATCAAACATGCTAGAAATGCTCCAATTGCGCAAATAAGCCTACTGTAAGAATTTTACAAAGGTCTGACAAAACTTAAAATTTAAATTTTCAATTTCAACCAAACATGCTAGAAATGCTCCAATTGAGCTAATTAGCTTATTGTGAGAATATTGCAATTGTTTGACAAAAGTGAAAAATGTAAACTTCCAATTTCAACCAAACATGCTAGAAATGCTCCAATTGAGCTAATTAGCTTATTGTGAGAATATTACAAACGTCTGACAAAACTGAAAAATGTAAATTTCCAATTTCAACCAAACATGCTAGAAAGGCTCCAATTGAGCTAATTAGCTTATTGTGAGAATATTACAAACGTCTGACAAAACTGAAAAATGTAAATTGCCAATTTCAACCAAACATGCTAGAAATGCTCCAATTGAGCTAATTAGCTTATTGTGAGAATATTGCAATTGTCTGACAAAAGCGAAAAATGTAAATTTCTAATTTCAACCAAACATGCTAGAAATGCTCCAATTGAGCTAATTAGCTTATTGTGAGAATATTACAAACGTCTGACAAAACTGAAAAATAGAAATTTCCAATTTCAACCAAACATGCTAGAAATGCTCCAATTGAGCTAATTAGCTTATTGTGAGAATATTACAAACGTCTGACAAAAGTAAAAAATGTAAATTTCTGATTTCAACCAAACATGCTAGAAATGCTCCAATTGAGCTAATTAGCTTATTGTGAGAATATTACAAACGTCTGACAAAAGTGAAAAATGTAAATTTCCAATTCCAACCAAACATGCTAGAAATGCTCCAATTGAGCTAATTAGCTTATTGTGAGAATATTACAAACGTCTGACAAAACTGAAAAATGTAAATTGCCAATTTCAACCAAACATGCTAGAAATGCTCCAATTGAGCTAATTAGCTTATTGTGAGAATATTGCAATTGTCTGACAAAAGCGAAAAATGTAAATTTCTAATTTCAACCAAACATGCTAGAAATGCTCCAATTGAGCTAATTAGCTTATTGTGAGAATATTACAAACGTCTGACAAAACTGAAAAATAGAAATTTCCAATTTCAACCAAACATGCTAGAAATGCTCCAATTGAGCTAATTAGCTTATTGTGAGAATATTACAAACGTCTGACAAAAGTAAAAAATGTAAATTTCTGATTTCAACCAAACATGCTAGAAATGCTCCAATTGAGCTAATTAGCTTATTGTGAGAATATTACAAACGTCTGACAAAACTGAAAAATGTAAATTTCCAATTTCAACCAAACATGCTAGAAATGCTCCAATTGAGCTAATTAGCTTATTGTGAGAATATTGCAATTGTCTGACAAAAGTGAAAAATGTAAATTTCCAATTTCAACCAAACATGCTAGAAATGCTCCAATTGAGCTAATTAGCTTATTGTGAGAATATTACAAACGTCTGACAAAACTGAAAAATGTAAATTTCCAATTTCAACCAAACATGCTAGAAATGCTCCATTTGAGCTAATTAGCTTTTTGTGAGAATATTACAAACGTCTGACAAAACTGATAAATGTAATTTTCCAATTTCAACCAAACATGCTAGAAATGCTCCAATTGAGCTAATTAGCTTATTGTGAGAATATTACAAACGTCTGACAAAACTGAAAAATGTAAGTTTCCAATTTTAACCAAACATGCTAGAAATGCTCCAATTGAGCTAATTAGCTAATTGTGAGAATATTACAAACGTCTGACAAAACTGAAAAATGTAAATTTCCAATTTCAACCAAACATGCTAGAAATGCTCCAATTGAGCTAATTAGCTTATTGTGAGAATATTACAAACGTATGACAAACCTGAAAAATGTAAATTTCCAATTTCAACTAAACATGCTAGAAATGCTCCAATTGAGCTAATTAGCTTATTGTGAGAATATTGCAATTGTCTGACAAAAATGAAAAATGTAAATTTCCAATTTCAACCAAACATGCTAGAAATGCTCCAATTGACCTAATTAGCTTATTGTGAGAATATTGCAATTGTTTGACAAAAGTGAAAAATGTAAAGTTCCAATTTCAACCAAACATGCTAGAAATGCTCCAATTGAGCTAATTAGCTTATTGTGAGAATATTACAAACGTCTGACAAAACTGAAAAATGTAAATTTCCAATTTCAACCAAACATGCTAGAAATGCTCCAATTGAGCTAATTAGCTTATTGTGAGAATATCACAAACGTCTGACAAAAGTGAAAAATGTAAATTTCTGATTTCAACCAAACATGCTAGAAATGCTCCAATTGAGCTAATTAGCTTATTGTGAGAATATTACAAACGTCTGACAAAACTGAAAAATGTAAATTTCCAATTTCAACCAAACATGCTAGAAATGCTCCAATTGAACTAATTAGCTTATTGTGAGAATATTGCAATTGTCTGACAAAAGTGAAAAATGTAAATGTCCAATTTCAACCAAACATGCTAGAAATGCTCCAATTGAGCTAATTAGCTTATTGTGAGAATATTACAAACGTCTGACAAAACTGAAAAATGTAAATTTCCAATTTCAACCAAACATGCTAGAAATGCTCCATTTGAGCTAATTAGCTTTTCGTGAGAATATTACAAACGTCTGACAAAACTGATAAATGTAATTTTCCAATTTCAACCAAACATGCTAGAAATGCTCCAATTGAGCTAATTAGCTTATTGTGAGAATATTACAAACGTCTGACAAAACTGAAAAATGTAAGTTTCCAATTTTAACCAAACATGCTAGAAATGCTCCAATTGAGCTAATTAGCTTATTGTGAGAATATTGCAATTGTTTGACAAAAGTGAAAAATGTAAACTTCCAATTTCAACCAAACATACTAGAAATGCTCCAATTGAGCTAATTAGCTTATTGTGAGAATATTACAAACGTCTGACAAAACTGAAAAATGTAAATTTCCAATTTCAACCAAACATGCCAGAAAGGCTCCAATTGAGCTAATTAGCTTATTGTGAGAATATTGCAATTGTCTGACAAAAGCGAAAAATGTAAATTTCCAATTTCAACCAAACATGTTAGAAATGCTCCAATTGAGCTAGTTAGCTTATTGTGAGAATATTACAAACGTCTGACAAAAGTGAAAAATGTAAATTTCCAATTTCAACCAAACATGCTAGAAATGCTCCAAATGAGCTAATTAGCTTATTGTGAGAATATTACAAACGTCTGACAAAACTGAAAAATGTAAACTGCCAATTTCAACCAAACATGCTAGAAATGCTCCAATTGAGCTAATTAGCTTATTGTGAGAATATTACAAACGTCTGACAAAAGTAAAAATGTAAATTTCTGATTTCAACCAAACATGCCAGAAATGCTCCAATTGAGCTAATTAGCTTATTGTGAGAATATTACAAACGTCTGACAAAACTGAAAAATAGAAATTTCCAATTTCAACCAAACATGCTAGAAAGGCTCCAATTGAGCTAATTAGCTTATTGTGAAAATATTGCAATTGTCTGACAAAAGTGAAAAATGTAAATTTCCAATTTCAACCAAACATGCTAGAAATGCTCCAATTGAGCTAATTAGCTTATTGTGAAAATATTGCAATTGTCTGACAAAAGTGAAAAATGTAAATTTCCAATTTCAACCAAACATGCTAGAAATGTTCCAATTGAGCTAATTAGCTTATTGTGAGAATATTGCAATTGTCTGACAAAAGTGAAAAATGCAAATTTCCAATTTCAACCAAACATGCTAGAAATGCTCCAATTGAGCTAAATAGCTTATTGTGAGAATATTACAAACGTCTGACAAAACTGAAAAATGTAAATTTTCAATTTCAACCAAACATGCTAGAAATGCTCCAATTGAGCTAATTAGCTTATTGTGAGAATATTACAAACGTCCGACAAAAGTGAAAAATGTAAATTTCCAATTTGAACCAAACATGCTAGAAATGCTCAAATTGAGCTAATTAGCTTATTGTGAGAATATTACAAACGTCTGACAAAACTGAAAAATGTAAATTTCCAATTTCAACCAAACATGCTAGAAATGTTCCCATTGAGCTAATTAGCTTATTGTGAGAATATTACAAACGTCTGACAAAACTGAAAAATGTAAATTTCCAATTTCAACCAAACATGCTAGAAATGCTCCAATTGAGCTAATTAGCTTATTGTGAGAATATTACAAACGTCTGACAAAACTGAAAAATGTAAATTTCCAATTTCAACCAAACATGCTAGAATTGCTCCAATTGAGCTAATTAGCTTATTGTGAGAATATTACAAACGTCTGACAAAAGTGAAAAATTTATAATTCCAATTTCAATCAAACATGCTAGAAATGCTCCAATTGCGCAAATAAGCCTACTGTAAGAATTTTACAAAGGTCTGACAAAACTTAAAATTTAAATTTTCAATTTCAACCAAACATGCTAGAAATGCTCCAATTGAGCTAATTAGCTTATTGTGAGAATATTGCAATTGTTTGACAAAAGTGAAAAATGTAAACTTCCAATTTCAACCAAACATGCTAGAAATGCTCCAATTGAGCTAATTAGCTTATTGTGAGAATATTACAAACGTCTGACAAAACTGAAAAATGTAAATTTCCAATTTCAACCAAACATGCTAGAAAGGCTCCAATTGAGCTAATTAGCTTATTGTGAGAATATTGCAATTGTCTGACAAAAGCGAAAAATGTAAATTTTTTATTTCAACCAAACATGCTAGAAATGCTCCAATTGAGCTAATTAGCTTATTGTGAGAATATTACAAACGTCTGACAAAAGTGAAAAATGTAAATTTCCAATTCCAACCAAACATGCTAGAAATGCTCCAATTGAGCTAATTAGCTTATTGTGAGAATATTACAAACGTCTGACAAAACTGAAAAATGTAAATTGCCAATTTCAACCAAACATGCTAGAAATGCTCCAATTGAGCTAATTAGCTTATTGTGAGAATATTGCAATTGTCTGACAAAAGCGAAAAATGTAAATTTCTAATTTCAACCAAACATGCTAGAAATGCTCCAATTGAGCTAATTAGCTTATTGTGAGAATATTACAAACGTCTGACAAAACTGAAAAATAGAAATTTCCAATTTCAACCAAACATGCTAGAAATGCTCCAATTGAGCTAATTAGCTTATTGTGAGAATATTACAAACGTCTGACAAAAGTAAAAAATGTAAATTTCTGATTTCAACCAAACATGCTAGAAATGCTCCAATTGAGCTAATTAGCTTATTGTGAGAATATTACAAACGTCTGACAAAACTGAAAAATGTAAATTTCCAATTTCAACCAAACATGCTAGAAATGCTCCAATTGAGCTAATTAGCTTATTGTGAGAATATTGCAATTGTCTGACAAAAGTGAAAAATGTAAATTTCCAATTTCAACCAAACATGCTAGAAATGCTCCAATTGAGCTAATTAGCTTATTGTGAGAATATTACAAACGTCTGACAAAACTGAAAAATGTAAATTTCCAATTTCAACCAAACATGCTAGAAATGCTCCATTTGAGCTAATTAGCTTTTTGTGAGAATATTACAAACGTCTGACAAAACTGATAAATGTAATTTTCCAATTTCAACCAAACATGCTAGAAATGCTCCAATTGAGCTAATTAGCTTATTGTGAGAATATTACAAACGTCTGACAAAACTGAAAAATGTAATTTTCCAATTTTAACCAAACATGCTAGAAATGCTCCAATTGAGCTAATTAGCTTATTGTGAGAATATTACAAACGTCTGACAAAACTGAAAAATGTAAATTTCCAATTTCAACCAAACATGCTAGAAATGCTCCAATTGAGCTAATTAGCTTATTGTGAGAATATTACAAACGTATGACAAACCTGAAAAATGTAAATTTCCAATTTCAACTAAACATGCTAGAAATGCTCCAATTGAGCTAATTAGCTTATTGTGAGAATATTGCAATTGTCTGACAAAAATGAAAAATGTAAATTTCCAATTTCAACCAAACATGCTAGAAATGCTCCAATTGAGCTAATTAGCTTATTGTGAGAATATTGCAATTGTTTGACAAAAGTGAAAAATGTAAAGTTCCAATTTCAACCAAACATGCTAGAAATGCTCCAATTGAGCTAATTAGCTTATTGTGAGAATATTACAAACGTCTGACAAAACTGAAAAATGTAAATTTCCAATTTCAACCAAACATGCTAGAAATGCTCCAATTGAGCTAATTAGCTTATTGTGAGAATATCACAAACGTCTGACAAAAGTGAAAAATGTAAATTTCTGATTTCAACCAAACATGCTAGAAATGCTCCAATTGAGCTAATTAGCTTATTGTGAGAATATTACAAACGTCTGACAAAACTGAAAAATGTAAATTTCCAATTTCAACCAAACATGCTAGAAATGCTCCAATTGAGCTAATTAGCTTATTGTGAGAATATTGCAATTGTCTGACAAAAGTGAAAAATGTAAATGTCCAATTTCAACCAAACATGCTAGAAATGCTCCAATTGAGCTAATTAGCTTATTGTGAGAATATTACAAACGTCTGACAAAACTGAAAAATGTAAATTTCCAATTTCAACCAAACATGCTAGAAATGCTCCATTTGAGCTAATTAGCTTTTTGTGAGAATATTACAAACGTCTGACAAAACTGATAAATGTAATTTTCCAATTTCAACCAAACATGCTAGAAATGCTCCAATTGAGCTAATTAGCTTATTGTGAGAATATTACAAACGTCTGACAAAACTGAAAAATGTAAGTTTCCAATTTTAACCAAACATGCTAGAAATGCTCCAATTGAGCTAATTAGCTTATTGTGAGAATATTACAAACGTCTGACAAAACTGAAAAATGTAAATTTCCAATTTCAACCAAACATGCTAGAAATGCTCCAATTGAGCTAATTAGCTTATTGTGAGAATATTACAAACGTATGACAAAACTGAAAAATGTAAATTTCCAATTTCAACTAAACATGCTAGAAATGCTCCAATTGAGCTAATTAGCTTATTGTGAGAATATTGCAATTGTCTGACAAAAATGAAAAATGTAAATTTCCAATTTCAACCAAACATGCTAGAAATGCTCCAATTGAGCTAATTAGCTTATTGTGAGAATATTACAAACGTCTGACAAAACTGAAAAATGTAAATTTCCAATTTCAACCAAACATGCTAGAAATGCTCCAATTGAGCTAATTAGCTTATTGTGAGAATATTACAAACGTATGACAAAACTGAAAAATGTAAATTTCCAATTTCAACTAAACATGCTAGAAATGCTCCAATTGAGCTAATTAGCTTATTGTGAGAATATTGCAATTGTCTGACAAAAATGAAAAATGTAAATTTCCAATTTCAACCAAACATGCTAGAAATGCTCCAATTGAGCTAATTAGCTTATTGTGAGAATATTACAAACGTATGACAAAACTGAAAAATGTAAATTTCCAATTTCAACTAAACATGCTAGAAATGCTCCAATTGAGCTAATTAGCTTATTGTGAGAATATTGCAATTGTCTGACAAAAATGAAAAATGTAAATTTCCAATTTCAACCAAACATGCTAGAAATGCTCCAATTGAGCTAATTAGCTTATTGTGAGAATATTGCAATTGTTTGACAAAAGTGAAAAATGTAAAGTTCCAATTTCAACCGAACATGCTAGAAATGCTCCAATTGAGCTAATTAGCTTATTGTGAGAATATTACAAACGTCTGACAAAACTGAAAAATGTAAATTTCCAATTTCAACCAAACATGCTAGAAATGCTCCAATTGAGCTAATTAGCTTATTGTGAGAATATTACAAACGTCTGACAAAGCTGAAAAATGTAAATTTCCAATTTCAACCAAACATGCTAGAAATGCTCCAATTGAGCTAATAAGCTTATTGTGAGAATATTACAAACGTCTGACAAAAGTAAAAAATGTAAATTTCTGATTTCAACCAAACATGCTAGAGATGCTCCAATTGAGCTAATTAGCTTATTGTGAGAATATTACAAACGTCTGACAAAACTGAAAAATAGAAATTTCCAATTTCAACCAAACATGCTAGAAATGCTCCAATTGAGCTAATTAGCTTATTGTGAGAATATTACAAACGTCTGACAAAACTGAAAAATGTAAATTTCCAATTTCAACCAAACATGCTAGAAATGTTCCCATTGAGCTAATTAGCTTATTGTGAGAATATTACAAACGTCTGACAAAACTGAAAAATGTAAATTTCCAATTTCAACCAAACATGCTAGAAATGCTCCAATTGAGCTAATTAGCTTATTGTGAGAATATTACAAACGTCTGACAAAACTGAAAAATGTAAATTTCCAATTTCAACCAAACATGCTAGAATTGCTCCAATTGAGCTAATTAGCTTATTGTGAGAATATTACAAACGTCTGACAAAAGTGAAAAATTTATAATTCCAATTTCAATCAAACATGCTAGAAATGCTCCAATTGCGCAAATAAGCCTACTGTAAGAATTTTACAAAGGTCTGACAAAACTTAAAATTTAAATTTTCAATTTCAACCAAACATGCTAGAAATGCTCCAATTGAGCTAATTAGCTTATTGTGAGAATATTGCAATTGTTTGACAAAAGTGAAAAATGTAAACTTCCAATTTCAACCAAACATGCTAGAAATGCTCCAATTGAGCTAATTAGCTTATTGTGAGAATATTACAAACGTCTGACAAAACTGAAAAATGTAAATTTCCAATTTCAACCAAACATGCTAGAAAGGCTCCAATTGAGCTAATTAGCTTATTGTGAGAATATTGCAATTGTCTGACAAAAGCGAAAAATGTAAATTTCCAATTTCAACCAAACATGCTAGAAATGCTCCAATTGAGCTAATTAGCTTATTGTGAGAATATTACAAACGTCTGACAAAAGTGAAAAATGTAAATTTCCAATTTCAACCAAACATGCTAGAAATGCTCCAATTGAGCTAATTAGCTTATTGTGAGAATATTACAAACGTCTGACAAAACTGAAAAAATGTAAATTGCCAATTTCAACCAAACATGCTAGAAATGCTCCAATTGAGCTAATTAGCTTATTGTGAGAATATTGCAATTGTCTGACAAAAGCGAAAAATGTAAATTTCTAATTTCAACCAAACATGCTAGAAATGCTCCAATTGAGCTAATTAGCTTATTGTGAGAATATTACAAACGTCTGACAAAACTGAAAAATAGAAATTTCCAATTTCAACCAAACATGCTAGAAATGCTCCAATTGAGCTAATTAGCTTATTGTGAGAATATTACAAACGTCTGACAAAAGTAAAAAATGTAAATTTCTGATTTCAACCAAACATGCTAGAAATGCTCCAATTGAGCTAATTAGCTTATTGTGAGAATATTACAAACGTCTGACAAAACTGAAAAATGTAAATTTCCAATTTCAACCAAACATGCTAGAAATGCTCCAATTGAGCTAATTAGCTTATTGTGAGAATATTGCAATTGTCTGACAAAAGTGAAAAATGTAAATTTCCAATTTCAACCAAACATGCTAGAAATGCTCCAATTGAGCTAATTAGCTTATTGTGAGAATATTACAAACGTCTGACAAAACTGAAAAATGTAAATTTCCAATTTCAACCAAACATGCTAGAAATGCTCCATTTGAGCTAATTAGCTTTTTGTGAGAATATTACAAACGTCTGACAAAACTGATAAATGTAATTTTCCAATTTCAACCAAACATGCTAGAAATGCTCCAATTGAGCTAATTAGCTTATTGTGAGAATATTACAAACGTCTGACAAAACTGAAAAATGTAAGTTTCCAATTTTAACCAAACATGCTAGAAATGCTCCAATTGAGCTAATTAGCTTATTGTGAGAATATTACAAACGTCTGACAAAACTGAAAAATGTAAATTTCCAATTTCAACCAAACATGCTAGAAATGCTCCAATTGAGCTAATTAGCTTATTGTGAGAATATTACAAACGTATGACAAACCTGAAAAATGTAAATTTCCAATTTCAACTAAACATGCTAGAAATGCTCCAATTGAGCTAATTAGCTTATTGTGAGAATATTGCAATTGTCTGACAAAAATGAAAAATGTAAATTTCCAATTTCAACCAAACATGCTAGAAATGCTCCAATTGAGCTAATTAGCTTATTGTGAGAATATTGCAATTGTTTGACAAAATTGAAAAATGTAAAGTTCCAATTTCAACCAAACATGCTAGAAATGCTCCAATTGAGCTAATTAGCTTATTGTGAGAATATTACAAACGTCTGACAAAACTGAAAAATGTAAATTTCCAATTTCAACCAAACATGCTAGAAATGCTCCAATTGAGCTAATTAGCTTATTGTGAGAATATCACAAACGTCTGACAAAAGTGAAAAATGTAAATTTCTGATTTCAACCAAACATGCTAGAAATGCTCCAATTGAGCTAATTAGCTTATTGTGAGAATATTACAAACGTCTGACAAAACTGAAAAATGTAAATTTCCAATTTCAACCAAACATGCTAGAAATGCTCCAATTGAGCTAATTAGCTTATTGTGAGAATATTGCAATTGTCTGACAAAAGTGAAAAATGTAAATGTCCAATTTCAACCAAACATGCTAGAAATGCTCCAATTGAGCTAATTAGCTTATTGTGAGAATATTACAAACGTCTGACAAAACTGAAAAATGTAAATTTCCAATTTCAACCAAACATGCTAGAAATGCTCCATTTGAGCTAATTAGCTTTTTGTGAGAATATTACAAACGTCTGACAAAACTGATAAATGTAATTTTCCAATTTCAACCAAACATGCTAGAAATGCTCCAATTGAGCTAATTAGCTTATTGTGAGAATATTACAAACGTCTGACAAAACTGAAAAATGTAAGTTTCCAATTTTAACCAAACATGCTAGAAATGCTCCAATTGAGCTAATTAGCTTATTGTGAGAATATTACAAACGTCTGACAAAACTGAAAAATGTAAATTTCCAATTTCAACCAAACATGCTAGAAATGCTCCAATTGAGCTAATTAGCTTATTGTGAGAATATTACAAACGTATGACAAAACTGAAAAATGTAAATTTCCAATTTCAACTAAACATGCTAGAAATGCTCCAATTGAGCTAATTAGCTTATTGTGAGAATATTGCAATTGTCTGACAAAAATGAAAAATGTAAATTTCCAATTTCAACCAAACATGCTAGAAATGCTCCAATTGAGCTAATTAGCTTATTGTGAGAATATTACAAACGTCTGACAAAACTGAAAAATGTAAATTTCCAATTTCAACCAAACATGCTAGAAATGCTCCAATTGAGCTAATTAGCTTATTGTGAGAATATTACAAACGTATGACAAAACTGAAAAATGTAAATTTCCAATTTCAATTAAACATGCTAGAAATGCTCCAATTGAGCTAATTAGCTTATTGTGAGAATATTGCAATTGTCTGACAAAAATGAAAAATGTAAATTTCCAATTTCAACCAAACATGCTAGAAATGCTCCAATTGAGCTAATTAGCTTATTGTGAGAATATTACAAACGTATGACAAAACTGAAAAATGTAAATTTCCAATTTCAACTAAACATGCTAGAAATGCTCCAATTGAGCTAATTAGCTTATTGTGAGAATATTGCAATTGTCTGACAAAAATGAAAAATGTAAATTTCCAATTTCAACCAAACATGCTAGAAATGCTCCAATTGAGCTAATTAGCTTATTGTGAGAATATTGCAATTGTTTGACAAAAGTGAAAAATGTAAAGTTCCAATTTCAACCGAACATGCTAGAAATGCTCCAATTGAGCTAATTAGCTTATTGTGAGAATATTACAAACGTCTGACAAAACTGAAAAATGTAAATTTCCAATTTCAACCAAACATGCTAGAAATGCTCCAATTGAGCTAATTAGCTTATTGTGAGAATATTACAAACGTCTGACAAAGCTGAAAAATGTAAATTTCCAATTTCAACCAAACATGCTAGAAATGCTCCAATTGAGCTAATAAGCTTATTGTGAGAATATTACAAACGTCTGACAAAAGTAAAAAATGTAAATTTCTGATTTCAACCAAACATGCTAGAAATGCTCCAATTGAGCTAATTAGCTTATTGTGAGAATATTACAAACGTCTGACAAAGCTGAAAAATGTAAATTTCCAATTTCAACCAAACATGCTAGAAATGCTCCAATTGAGCTAATTAGCTTATTGTGAGAATATTACAAACGTCTGACAAAGCTGAAAAATGTAAATTTCCAATTTCAACCAAACATGCTAGAAATGCTCCAATTGAGCTAATAAGCTTATTGTGAGAATATTACAAACGTCTGACAAAAGTAAAAAATGTAAATTTCTGATTTCAACCAAACATGCTAGAAATGCTCCAATTGAGCTAATTAGCTTATTGTGAGAATATTACAAACGTCTGACAAAACTGAAAAATAGAAATTTCCAATTTCAACCAAACATGCTAGAAATGCTCCAATTGAGCTAATTAGCTTATTGTGAGAATATCACAAACGTCTGACAAAAGTAAAAAATGTAAATTTCTGATTTCAACCAAACATGCTAGAAATGCTCCAATTGAGCTAATTAGCTTATTGTGAGAATATTACAAACGTCTGACAAAACTGAAAAATGTAAATTTCCAATTTCAACCAAACATGCTAGAAATGCTCCAATTGAGCTAATTAGCTTATTGTGAGAATATTGTAATTGTCTGACAAAAGTGAAAAATGTAAATTTCCAATTTCAACCAAACATGCTAGAAATGCTCCAATTGAGCTAATTAGCTTATTGTGAGAATATTACAAACGTCTGACAAAACTGAAAAATGTAAATTTCCAATTTCAATCAAACATGCTAGAAATGCTCCAATTGAGCTAATTAGCTTATTGTGAGAATATTGTAATTGTCTGACAAAAGTGAAAAATGTAAATTTCCAATTTCAACCAAACATGCTAGAAATGCTCCAATTGAGCTAATTAGCTTATTGTGAGAATATTACAAACGTCTGACAAAACTGAAAAATGTAAGTTTCCAATTTTAACCAAACATGCTAGAAATGCTCCAATTGAGCTAATTAGCTTATTGTGAGAATATTACAAACGTCTGACAAAACTGAAAAATGTAAATTTCCAATTTCAACCAAACATGCTAGAAATGCTCCATTTGAGCTAATTAGCTTTTTGTGAGAATATTACAAACGTCTGACAAAACTGATAAATGTAATTTTCCAATTTCAACCAAACATGCTAGAAATGCTCCAATTGAGCTAATTAGCTTATTGTGAGAATATTACAAACGTCTGACAAAACTGAAAAATGTAAGTTTCCAATTTTAACCAAACATGCTAGAAATGCTCCAATTGAGCTAATTAGCTTATTGTGAGAATATTACAAACGTCTGACAAAACTGAAAAATGTAAATTTCCAATTTCAACCAAACATGCTAGAAATGCTCCAATTGAGCTAATTAGCTTATTGTGAGAATATTACAAACGTATGACAAACCTGAAAAATGTAAATTTCCAATTTCAACTAAACATGCTAGAAATGCTCCAATTGAGCTAATTAGCTTATTGTGAGAATATTGCAATTGTCTGACAAAAATGAAAAATGTAAATTTCCAATTTCAACCAAACATGCTAGAAATGCTCCAATTGAGCTAATTAGCTTATTGTGAGAATATTGCAATTGTTTGACAAAAGTGAAAAATGTAAAGTTCCAATTTCAACCAAACATGCTAGAAATGCTCCAATTGAGCTAATTAGCTTATTGTGAGAATATTACAAACGTCTGACAAAACTGAAAAATGTAAATTTCCAATTTCAACCAAACATGCTAGAAATGCTCCAATTGAGCTAATTAGCTTATTGTGAGAATATCACAAACGTCTGACAAAAGTGAAAAATGTAAATTTCTGATTTCAACCAAACATGCTAGAAATGCTCCAATTGAGCTAATTAGCTTATTGTGAGAATATTACAAACGTCTGACAAAACTGAAAAATGTAAATTTCCAATTTCAACCAAACATGCTAGAAATGCTCAAATTGAGCTAATTAGCTTATTGTGAGAATATTGCAATTGTCTGACAAAAGTGAAAAATGTAAATGTCCAATTTCAACCAAACATGCTAGAAATGCTCCAATTGAGCTAATTAGCTTTTTGTGAGAATATTACAAACGTCTGACAAAACTGAAAAATGTAAATTTCCAATTTCAACCAAACATGCTAGAAATGCTCCAATTGAGCTAATTAGCTTATTGTGAGAATATTGCAATTGTCTGACAAAAATGAAAAATGTAAATTTCCAATTTCAACCAAACATGCTAGAAATGCTCCAATTGAGCTAATTAGCTTATTGTGAGAATATTACAAACGTATGACAAAACTGAAAAATGTAAATTTCCAATTTCAACTAAACATGCTAGAAATGCTCCAATTGAGCTAATTAGCTTTTTGTGAGAATATTAAAAACGTCTGACAAAACTGATAAATGTAATTTTCCAATTTCAACCAAACATGCTAGAAATGCTCCAATTGAGCTAATTAGCTTATTGTGAGAATATTACAAACGTCTGACAAAACTGAAAAATGTAAATTTCCAATTTCAACCAAACATGCTAGAAATGCTCCATTTGAGCTAATTAGCTTTTTGTGAGAATATTACAAACGTCTGACAAAACTGATAAATGTAAATTTCCAATTTCAACCAAACATGCTAGAAATGCTCCAATTGAGCTAATTAGCTTATTGTGAGAATATTACAAACGTCTGACAAAACTGAAAAATGTAAGTTTCCAATTTTAACCAAACATGCTAGAAATGCTCCAATTGAGCTAATTAGCTTATTGTGAGAATATTGCAATTGTCTGACAAAAGTGAAAAATGTAAATGTCCAATTTCAACCAAACATGCTAGAAATGCTCCAATTGAGCTAATTAGCTTATTGTGAGAATATTACAAACGTATGACAAAACTGAAAAATGTAAATTTCCAATTTCAACTAAACATGCTAGAAATGCTCCAATTGAGCTAATTAGCTTATTGTGAGAATATTGCAATTGTCTGACAAAAATGAAAAATGTAAATTTCCAATTTCAACCAAACATGCTAGAAATGCTCCAATTGAGCTAATTAGCTTATTGTGAGAATATTACAAACGTCTGACAAAACTCAAAAATGTAAATTTCCAATTTCAACCAAACATGCTAGAAATGCTCCAATTGAGCTAATTAGCTTATTGTGAGAATATTACAAACGTATGACAAAACTGAAAAATGTAAATTTCCAATTTCAACTAAACATGCTAGAAATGCTCCAATTGAGCTAATTAGCTTATTGTGAGAATATTGCAATTGTCTGACAAAAATGAAAAATGTAAATTTCCAATTTCAACCAAACATGCTAGAAATGCTCCAATTGAGCTAATTAGCTTATTGTGAGAATATTGCAATTGTTTGACAAAAGTGAAAAATGTAAAGTTCCAATTTCAACCGAACATGCTAGAAATGCTCCAATTGAGCTAATTAGCTTATTGTGAGAATATTACAAACGTCTGACAAAACTGAAAAATGTAAATTTCCAATTTCAACCAAACATGCTAGAAATGCTCCAATTGAGCTAATTAGCTTATTGTGAGAATATTACAAACGTCTGACAAAGCTGAAAAATGTAAATTTCCAATTTCAACCAAACATGCTAGAAATGCTCCAATTGAGCTAATAAGCTTATTGTGAGAATATTACAAACGTCTGACAAAAGTAAAAAATGTAAATTTCTGATTTCAACCAAACATGCTAGAAATGCTCCAATTGAGCTAATTAGCTTATTGTGAGAATATTACAAACGTCTGACAAAACTGAAAAATAGAAATTTCCAATTTCAACCAAACATGCTAGAAATGCTCCAATTGAGCTAATTAGCTTATTGTGAGAATATTACAAACGTCTGACAAAACTGAAAAATGTAAATTTCCAATTTCAACCAAACATGCTAGAAATGTTCCCATTGAGCTAATTAGCTTATTGTGAGAATATTACAAACGTCTGACAAAACTGAAAAATGTAAATTTCCAATTTCAACCAAACATGCTAGAAATGCTCCAATTGAGCTAATTAGCTTATTGTGAGAATATTACAAACGTCTGACAAAACTGAAAAATGTAAATTTCCAATTTCAACCAAACATGCTAGAATTGCTCCAATTGAGCTAATTAGCTTATTGTGAGAATATTACAAACGTCTGACAAAAGTGAAAAATTTATATTTCCAATTTCAATCAAACATGCTAGAAATGCTCCAATTGCGCAAATAAGCCTACTGTAAGAATTTTACAAAGGTCTGACAAAACTTAAAATTTAAATTTTCAATTTCAACCAAACATGCTAGAAATGCTCCAATTGAGCTAATTAGCTTATTGTGAGAATATTGCAATTGTTTGACAAAAGTGAAAAATGTAAACTTCCAATTTCAACCAAACATGCTAGAAATGCTCCAATTGAGCTAATTAGCTTATTGTGAGAATATTACAAACGTCTGACAAAACTGAAAAATGTAAATTTCCAATTTCAACCAAACATGCTAGAAAGGCTCCAATTGAGCTAATTAGCTTATTGTGAGAATATTGCAATTGTCTGACAAAAGCGAAAAATGTAAATTTCCAATTTCAACCAAACATGCTAGAAATGCTCCAATTGAGCTAATTAGCTTATTGTGAGAATATTACAAACGTCTGACAAAAGTGAAAAATGTAAATTTCCAATTTCAACCAAACATGCTAGAAATGCTCCAATTGAGCTAATTAGCTTATTGTGAGAATATTACAAACGTCTGACAAAACTGAAAAATGTAAATTGCCAATTTCAACCAAACATGCTAGAAATGCTCCAATTGAGCTAATTAGCTTATTGTGAGAATATTGCAATTGTCTGACAAAAGCGAAAAATGTAAATTTCTAATTTCAACCAAACATGCTAGAAATGCTCCAATTGAGCTAATTAGCTTATTGTGAGAATATTACAAACGTCTGACAAAACTGAAAAATAGAAATTTCCAATTTCAACCAAACATGCTAGAAATGCTCCAATTGAGCTAATTAGCTTATTGTGAGAATATTACAAACGTCTGACAAAAGTAAAAAATGTAAATTTCTGATTTCAACCAAACATGCTAGAAATGCTCCAATTGAGCTAATTAGCTTATTGTGAGAATATTACAAACGTCTGACAAAACTGAAAAATGTAAATTTCCAATTTCAACCAAACATGCTAGAAATGTTCCAATTGAGCTAATTAGCTTATTGTGAGAATATTGCAATTGTCTGACAAAAGTGAAAAATGTAAATTTCCAATTTCAACCAAACATGCTAGAAATGCTCCAATTGAGCTAATTAGCTTATTGTGAGAATATTACAAACGTCTGACAAAACTGAAAAATGTAAATTTCCAATTTCAACCAAACATGCTAGAAATGCTCCATTTGAGCTAATTAGCTTTTTGTGAGAATATTACAAACGTCTGACAAAACTGATAAATGTAATTTTCCAATTTCAACCAAACATGCTAGAAATGCTCCAATTGAGCTAATTAGCTTATTGTGAGAATATTACAAACGTCTGACAAAACTGAAAAATGTAAGTTTCCAATTTTAACCAAACATGCTAGAAATGCTCCAATTGAGCTAATTAGCTTATTGTGAGAATATTACAAACGTCTGACAAAACTGAAAAATGTAAATTTCCAATTTCAACCAAACATGCTAGAAATGCTCCAATTGAGCTAATTAGCTTATTGTGAGAATATTACAAACGTATGACAAACCTGAAAAATGTAAATTTCCAATTTCAACTAAACATGCTAGAAATGCTCCAATTGAGCTAATTAGCTTATTGTGAGAATATTGCAATTGTCTGACAAAAATGAAAAATGTAAATTTCCAATTTCAACCAAACATGCTAGAAATGCTCCAATTGAGCTAATTAGCTTATTGTGAGAATATTGCAATTGTTTGACAAAAGTGAAAAATGTAAAGTTCCAATTTCAACCAAACATGCTAGAAATGCTCCAATTGAGCTAATTAGCTTATTGTGAGAATATTACAAACGTCTGACAAAACTGAAAAATGTAAATTTCCAATTTCAACCAAACATGCTAGAAATGCTCCAATTGAGCTAATTAGCTTATTGTGAGAATATCACAAACGTCTGACAAAAGTGAAAAATGTAAATTTCTGATTTCAACCAAACATGCTAGAAATGCTCCAATTGAGCTAATTAGCTTATTGTGAGAATATTACAAACGTCTGACAAAACTGAAAAATGTAAATTTCCAATTTCAACCAAACATGCTAGAAATGCTCCAATTGAGCTAATTAGCTTATTGTGAGAATATTGCAATTGTCTGACAAAAGTGAAAAATGTAAATGTCCAATTTCAACCAAACATGCTAGAAATGCTCCAATTGAGCTAATTAGCTTATTGTGAGAATATTACAAACGTCTGACAAAACTGAAAAATGTAAATTTCCAATTTCAACCAAACATGCTAGAAATGCTCCATTTGAGCTAATTAGCTTTTTGTGAGAATATTACAAACGTCTGACAAAACTGATAAATGTAATTTTCCAATTTCAACCAAACATGCTAGAAATGCTCCAATTGAGCTAATTAGCTTATTGTGAGAATATTACAAACGTCTGACAAAACTGAAAAATGTAAGTTTCCAATTTTAACCAAACATGCTAGAAATGCTCCAATTGAGCTAATTAGCTTATTGTGAGAATATTACAAACGTCTGACAAAACTGAAAAATGTAAATTTCCAATTTCAACCAAACATGCTAGAAATGCTCCAATTGAGCTAATTAGCTTATTGTGAGAATATTACAAACGTATGACAAAACTGAAAAATGTAAATTTCCAATTTCAACTAAACATGCTAGAAATGCTCCAATTGAGCTAATTAGCTTATTGTGAGAATATTGCAATTGTCTGACAAAAATGAAAAATGTAAATTTCCAATTTCAACCAAACATGCTAGAAATGCTCCAATTGAGCTAATTAGCTTATTGTGAGAATATTACAAACGTCTGACAAAACTGAAAAATGTAAATTTCCAATTTCAACCAAACATGCTAGAAATGCTCCAATTGAGCTAATTAGCTTATTGTGAGAATATTACAAACGTATGACAAAACTGAAAAATGTAAATTTCCAATTTCAACTAAACATGCTAGAAATGCTCCAATTGAGCTAATTAGCTTATTGTGAGAATATTGCAATTGTCTGACAAAAATGAAAAATGTAAATTTCCAATTTCAACCAAACATGCTAGAAATGCTCCAATTGAGCTAATTAGCTTATTGTGAGAATATTACAAACGTATGACAAAACTGAAAAATGTAAATTTCCAATTTCAACTAAACATGCTAGAAATGCTCCAATTGAGCTAATTAGCTTATTGTGAGAATATTGCAATTGTCTGACAAAAATGAAAAATGTAAATTTCCAATTTCAACCAAACATGCTAGAAATGCTCCAATTGAGCTAATTAGCTTATTGTGAGAATATTGCAATTGTTTGGCAAAAGTGAAAAATGTAAAGTTCCAATTTCAACCGAACATGCTAGAAATGCTCCAATTGAGCTAATTAGCTTATTGTGAGAATATTACAAACGTCTGACAAAACTGAAAAATGTAAATTTCCAATTTCAACCAAACATGCTAGAAATGCTCCAATTGAGCTAATTAGCTTATTGTGAGAATATTACAAACGTCTGACAAAGCTGAAAAATGTAAATTTCCAATTTCAACCAAACATGCTAGAAATGCTCCAATTGAGCTAATAAGCTTATTGTGAGAATATTACAAACGTCTGACAAAGGTAAAAAATGTAAATTTCTGATTTCAACCAAACATGCTAGAAATGCTCCAATTGAGCTAATTAGCTTATTGTGAGAATATTACAAACGTCTGACAAAACTGAAAAATAGAAATTTCCAATTTCAACCAAACATGCTAGAAATGCTCCAATTGAGCTAATTAGCTTATTGTGAGAATATCACAAACGTCTGACAAAAGTAAAAAATGTAAATTTCTGATTTCAACCAAACATGCTAGAAATGCTCCAATTGAGCTAATTAGCTTATTGTGAGATTATTGTAATTGTCTGACAAAAGTGAAAAATGTAAATTTCCAATTTCAACCAAACATGCTAGAAATGCTCCAATTGAGCTAATTAGCTTATTGTGAGAATATTACAAACGTCTGACAAAACTGAAAAATGTAAATTTCCAATTTGAACCAAACATGCTAGAAATGCTCCATTTGAGCTAATTAGCTTTTTGTGAGAATATTAAAAACGTCTGACAAAACTGATAAATGTAATTTTCCAATTTCAACCAAACATGCTAGAAATGCTCCAATTGAGCTAATTAGCTTATTGTGAGAATATTACAAACGTCTGACAAAACTGAAAAATGTAAGTTTCCAATTTTAACCAAACATGCTAGAAATGCTCCAATTGAGCTAATTAGCTTATTGTGAGAATATTACAAACGTCTGACAAAACTGAAAAATGTAAATTTCCAATTTCAACCAAACATGCTAGAAATGCTCCAATTGAGCTAATTAGCTTATTGTGAGAATATTACAAACGTATGACAAAACTGAAAAATGTAAATTTCCAATTTCAACTAACCATGCTAGAAATGCTCCAATTGAGCTAATTAGCTTATTGTGAGAATATTGCAATTGTCTGACAAAAATGAAAAATGTAAATTTCCAATTTCAACCAAACATGCTAGAAATGCTCCAATTGAGCTATTTAGCTTATTGTGAGAATATTTCAATTGTTTGACAAAAGTGAAAAATGTAAAGTTCCAATTTCAACCAAACATGCTAGAAATGCTCCAATTGAGCTAATTAGCTTATTGTGAGAATATTACAAACGTCTGACAAAACTGAAAAATGTAAATTTCCAATTTCAACCAAACATGCTAGAAATGCTCCAATTGAGCTAATTAGCTTATTGTGAGAATATTACAAACGTCTGACAAAGCTGAAAAATGTAAATTTCCAATTTCAACCAAACATGCTAGAAATGCTCCAATTGAGCTAATTAGCTTATTGTGAGAATATTACAAACGTCTGACAAAAGTAAAAAATGTAAATTTCTGATTTCAACCAAACATGCTAGAAAGGCTCCAATTGAGCTAATTAGCTTATTGTGAAAATATTGCAATTGTCTGACAAAAGTGAAAAATGTAAATTTCCAATTTCAACCAAACATGCTAGAAATGCTCCAATTGAGCTAATTAGCTTATTGTGAAAATATTGCAATTGTCTGACAAAAGTGAAAAATGTAAATTTCCAATTTCAACCAAACATGCTAGAAATGTTCAAATTGAGCTAATTAGCTTATTGTGAGAATATTGCAATTGTCTGACAAAAGTGAAAAATGCAAATTTCCAATTTCAACCAAACATGCTAGAAATGCTCCAATTGAGCTAAATAGCTTATTGTGAGAATATTACAAACGTCT
This sequence comes from Watersipora subatra, assembly GCF_963576615.1. Classification (NCBI taxonomy): domain Eukaryota; kingdom Metazoa; phylum Bryozoa; class Gymnolaemata; order Cheilostomatida; family Watersiporidae; genus Watersipora; species Watersipora subatra. The sequence goes on from NC_088709.1 coordinate 36,949,594, forward strand.
GACAAAACTGAAAAATGTAAATTTTCAATTTCAACCAAACATGCTAGAAATGCTCCAATTGAGCTAATTAGCTTATTGTGAGAATATTACAAACGTCCGACAAAAGTGAAAAATGTAAATTTCCAATTTGAACCAAACATGCTAGAAATGCTCAAATTGAGCTAATTAGCTTATTGTGAGAATATTACAAACGTCTGACAAAACTGAAAAATGTAAATTTCCAATTTCAACCAAACATGCTAGAAATGTTCCCATTGAGCTAATTAGCTTATTGTGAGAATATTGCAATTGTCTGACAAAAGTGAAAAATGTAAATTTCCAATTTCAACCAAACATGCTAGAAATGCTCCAATTGAGCTAATTAGCTTATTGTGAGAATATTACAAACGTCTGACAAAACTGAAAAAATGTAAATTTCCAATTTCAACCAAACATGCTAGAAATGCTCCAATTGAGCTAATTAGCTTATTGAGAGAATATTGCAATTGTCTGACAAAAGTGAAAAATGCAAGTTTCCAATTTCAACTAAACATGCTAGAAATGCTCAAATTGAGCTAATTAGCTTATTTTGAGAATATTACAAACGTCTGACAAAACTGAAAAATGTAAATTTCCAATTTCAACCAAACATGCTAGAAATGCTCCAAATGCGGAAATAAGCTTACTGTAAGAAGTGTACAAACGTCTGACAAAACTGAAAAATGTAAATTTCCAATTTCAACCAAACATGCTAGAAATGCTCCAATTGAGCTAATTAGCTTATTGTGAAAATATTGCAATTGTCTGACAAAACTGAAAAATGTAAATTTCCAATTTCAACCAAACATGCGAGAAATGTTCCAATTGAGCTAATTAGCTTATTGTGAGAATATTGCAATTGTCTGACAAAAGTGAAAAATGTAAATTTCTGATTTCAACCAAACATGCTAGAAATGCTCCAATTGAGCTAATTAGCTTATTGTGAGAATATTACAAACGTCTGACAAAACTGAAAAATGTAAATTTCCAATTTCAACCAAACATGCTAGAAATGCTCCAATTGAGCTAATTAGCTTATTGTGAGAATATTACAAACGTCTGACAAAAGTGAAAAATTTAAAATTTAAATTGCCATCAAACATGCTAGAAATGCTCCAATTGCGCAAATAAGCCTACTGTAAGAATTTTAAAAACGTCTGACAAAACTGAAAATTTAAATTTTCAATTTCAACCAAACATGCTAGAAATGTTCCAATTGAGCTAATTAGCTTATTGTGAGAATATTACAAACGTCTGACAAAACTGAAAAATTTTAATTTTCAATTTCAACTAAACATGCTAGAAATGCTCTAATTGAGCTAATTAGCTTATTTTGAGAATATTACAAACGTCTGACAAAACTGAAAAATGTAAATTTCCAATTTCAACCAAACATGCTAGAAATGCTCCAATTGAGCTAATTAGCTTATTGTGAGAATATTACAAACGTCTGACAAAAGTGAAAAATTTATAATTCCAATTTCAATCAAACATGCTAGAAATGCTCCAATTGCGCAAATAAGCCTACTGTAAGAATTTTACAAACGTCTGACAAAACTGAAAATTTAAATTTTCAATTTCAACCAAACATGCTAGAAATGCTCCAATTGAGCTAATTAGCTTATTGTGAGAATATTGCAATTGTTTGACAAAAGTGAAAAATGTAAACTTCCAATTTCAACCAAACATACTAGAAATGCTCCAATTGAGCTAATTAGCTTATTGTGAGAATATTACAAACGTCTGACAAAACTGAAAAATGTAAATTTCCAATTTCAACCAAACATGCTAGAAAGGCTCCAATTGAGCTAATTAGCTTATTGTGAGAATATTGCAATTGTCTGACAAAACTGAAAAATGTAAATTTCCAATTTCAACCAAACATGCTAGAAAGGCTCCAATTGAGCTAATTAGCTTATTGTGAGAATATTGCAATTGTCTGACAAAAGCGAAATATGTAAATTTCCAATTTCAACCAAACATGTTAGAAATGCTCCAATTGAGCTAATTAGCTTATTGTGAGAATATTACAAACGTCTGACAAAACTGAAAAAGAGAAATTTCCAATTTCAACCAAACATGCTAGAAAGGCTCCAATTGAGCTAATTAGCTTATTGTGAAAATATTGCAATTGTCTGACAAAAGTGAAAAATGTAAATTTCCAATTTCAACCAAACATGCTAGAAATGCTCCAATTGAGCTAATTAGCTTATTGTGAAAATATTGCAATTGTCTGACAAAAGTGAAAAATGTAAATTTCCAATTTCAACCAAACATGCTAGAAATGTTCCAATTGAGCTAATTAGCTTATTGTGAGAATATTGCAATTGTCTGACAAAAGTGAAAAATGCAAATTTCCAATTTCAACCAAACATGCTAGAAATGCTCCAATTGAGCTAAATAGCTTATTGTGAGAATATTACAAACGTCCGACAAAAGTGAAAAATGTAAATTTCCAATTTGAACCAAACATGCTAGAAATGCTCCAATTGAGCTAATTAGCTTATTGTGAGAATATTACAAACGTCTGACAAAACTGAAAAATGTAAATTTCCAATTTCAACCAAACATGCTAGAAATGTTCCCATTGAGCTAATTAGCTTATTGTGAGAATATTGCAATTGTCTGACAAAAGTGAAAAATGTAAATTTCCAATTTCAACCAAACATGCTAGAAATGCTCCAATTGAGCTAATTAGCTTATTGAGAGAATATTGCAATTGTCTGACAAAAGTGAAAAATGCAAGTTTCCAATTTCAACTAAACATGCTAGAAATGCTCAAATTGAGCTAATTAGCTTATTTTGAGAGTATTACAAACGTCTGACAAAACCGAAAAATGTAAATTTCCAATTTCAACCAAACATGCTAGAAATGCTCCAAATGCGGAAATAAGCTTACTGTAAGAAGTGTACAAACGTCTGACAAAACTGAAAAATGTAAATTTCCAATTTCAACCAAACATGCTAGAAATGCTCCAATTGAGCTAATTAGCTTATTGTGAAAATATTGCAATTGTCTGACAAAACTGAAAAATGTAAATTTCCAATTTCAACCAAACATGCTAGAAATGTTCCAATTGAGCTAATTAGCTTATTGTGAGAATATTGCAATTGTCTGACAAAAGTGAAAAATGTAAATTTCCAATTTCAACCAAACATGCTAGAAATGCTCCAATTGAGCTAATTAGCTTATTGTGAGAATATTACAAACGTCTGACAAAACTGAAAAATGTAAATTTCCAATTTCAACCAAACATGCTAGAAATGCTCCAATTGAGCTAATTAGCTTATTGTGAGAATATTACAAACGTCTGACAAAAGTGAAAAATTTAAAATTTAAATTTCAATCAAACATGCTAGAAATGCTCCAATTGCGCAAATAAGCCTACTGTAAGAATTTTAAAAACGTCTGACAAAACTGAAAATTTAAATTTTCAATTTCAACCAAACATGCTAGAAATGTTCCAATTGAGCTAATTAGCTTATTGTGAGAATATTACAAACGTCTGACAAAACTGAAAAATTTTAATTTTCAATTTCAACTAAACATGCTAGAAATGCTCTAATTGAGCTAATTAGCTTATTTTGAGAATATTACAAACGTCTGACAAAACTGAAAAATAGAAATTTCCAATTTCAACCAAACATGCTAGAAATGCTCCAATTGAGCTAATTAGCTTATTGTGAGAATATTACAAACGTCTGACCAAACTGAAAAATGTAAATTTCCAATTTCAACCAAACAAGCTAGAAATGCTCCAATTGAGCTAATTAGCTTATTGTGAGAATATTACAAACGTCTGACAAAACTGAAAAAAAGAAATTTCCAATTTCAACCAAACATGCTAGAAATGCTCCAATTGAGCTAATTAGCTTATTGATAGAATATTGCAATTGTCTGACAAAACTGAAAAATGTAAATTTCCAATTTCAACCAAACATGCTAGAAATGCTCCAATTGAGCTAATTAGCTTATTGTGAGAATATTACAAACGTCTGACAAAAGTGAAAAATGTAAATTTCCAATTTCAACCAAACATGCTAGAAATGCTCCAATTGAGCTAATTAGCTTATTGTGAGAATATTACAAACGTCTGACAAAAGTAAAAAATGTAAATTTCTGATTTCAACCAAACATGCTAGAAATGCTCCAATTGAGCTAATTAGCTTATCGTGAGAATATTACAAACGTCTGACAAAACTGAAAAATGTAAATTTCCAATTTCAACCAAACATGCTAGAAATGCTCCAATTGAGCTAATTAGCTTATTGTGAGAATATTGCAATTTTCTGACAAAAGTGAAAAATGTAAATTTCCAATTTCAACCAAACATGCTAGAAATGTTCCAATTGAGCTAATTAGCTTATTGTGAGAATATTGCAATTTTCTGACAAAAGTGAAAAATGTAAATTTCCAATTTCAACCAAACATGCTAGAAATGTTCCAATTGAGCTAATTAGCTTATTGTGAGAATATTGCAATTGTCTGACAAAAGTGAAAAATGTAAATTTCCAATTTCAACCAAACATGCTAGAAATGCTCCAATTGAGCTAATTAGCTTATTGTGAGAATATTACAAACGTCTGACAAAACTGAAAAATGTAAATTTCCAATTTCAACCAAACATGCTAGAAATGCTCCAATTGAGCTAATTAGCTTATTGTGAGAATATTACAAACGTCTGACAAAAGTGAAAAATTTATAATTCCAATTTCAATCAAACATGCTAGAAATGTTCCAATTGCGCAAATAAGCCTACTGTAAGAATTTTACAAACGTCTGACAAAACTGAAAATTTAAATTTTCAATTTCAACCAAACATGCTAGAAATGCTCCAATTGAGCTAATTAGCTTATTGTGAGAATATTGCAATTGTTTGACAAAAGTGAAAAATGTAAACTTCCAATTTCAACCAAACATGCTAGAAATGCTCCAATTGAGCTAATTAGCTTATTGTTAGAATATTACAAACGTCTGACAAAACTGAAAAATGTAAATTTCCAATTTCAACCAAACATGCTAGAAAGGCTCCAATTGAGCTAATTAGCTTATTGTGAGAATATTGCAATTGTATGACAAAAGCGAAAAATGTAAATTTCCAATTTCAACCAAACATGCTAGAAATGCTCCAATTGAGCTAATTAGCTTATTGTGAGAATATTACAAACGTCTGACAAAAGTGAAAAATGTAAATTTCCAATTTCAACCAAACATGCTAGAAATGCTCCAATTGAGCTAATTAGCTTATTGTGAGAATATTACAAACGTCTGACAAAACTGAAAAATGTAAATTGCCAATTTCAACCAAACATGCTAGAAATGCTCCAATTGAGCTAATTAGCTTATTGTGAGAATATTGCAATTGTCTGACAAAAGCGAAAAATGTAAATTTCCAATTTCAACCAAACA